>NW_013954229.1:22848-27165 GCF_001266775.1 Austrofundulus limnaeus
ACACACACACACACACACACACACACACAGTATATGTATACATACATAGCTGTTTTTACTAATATGTATATCTATATATATAGCTGTTTTCACCAGCTCAAGAAAAATACAGTAGTTGAAAAGGCCAGTGGCAGTCATGGAGTTTAATGCCAGTCAGAAGTGAAGAAGAGGAGGAAGGGACAGATTAGAAGGGTGGGGAGAAGGAGAATGAGGAAGAGAAGAAGCAAGAAAGGGGAGCAGGACACCCCCCCCCCCCAAAAAAAAAAAAAAACTGCCAGGTGTACCTTTGGAAGTTGGTTTTTGTTCCTTTATAATTGCTTTGATTTTTATGAAAATATGCTTGTTTAATAAGCTTTTACAAACTGATTTGTATCATAAAAGAAATACACACGTCTTTACGCTGCAAACCAAGTATCCTAATCGTGTTTAAATTGTCGATTCACTTGCATCCATCGTTCGATCAGATAACAGGCCTCTCCAAACCAAGCTCGCAGGCTGAATTTCAACCCCAGCCCACCCCTGGCCTTGTATAATGTCTCTGACTTATCTCATGACATTTTTTTGACTAAACCTAAATCTTAAAATGCTTGTCATAGAATGCAACAATTACTTAAAACACATGTATTCAAGAAGGTGTTTAACACAGACATAATCAATCATGAACTGGTTGTTAAATCTTACACAGGTCTATTATGAAGTAGTAATTTACAGTTGTTTTCTAGTGTAGGGGAGTTTCACATGTTACTGTACCCCTGTCCCTACCTCCACACTGCCAGTCAGCCAGCTCCCCCCCAATCTCACTCTTAGGTTTTGTGAAAGTTGGTAGCCCTGCTTAACTCGAAATTGAGCTCAGTTTATAGATTGAAGGCATGCTTGTTTATTGATGCAGTGAGGTTTGATATTTGAAAATTCCTCCTGGTTTGGATCTCTAAAATCTGAGTTTGTGTATCTTTTTTCAATGTTAGAGTAAAAAAAATGCATTGACAGCTGCTTTGTAGACCTCTTGGTTGGGATAAACAGTGAATATACGTATTAATAAAATATCTTTGTAATAAGTGAAATTTTATATAGCTTATGTTAGTGGTTATCCATTTATTATGGGGATAAAGTTTTAAAATAAAAATCAACCATGAGTTGGTGCTATTCAGTATTGGTAAAAACATTCTTTAACTCTTGTTAACTTTGCTTTCTTGTTTCTTGATGGCAATGCAGACATGACATTTTATCTGCAAAGGTCCAATCTGGTTTGGAAATTCATGATTCACTTCACAGTAACTCACATTTTTAAAACTAAAAGATGGTAAATGGGTTGAGCAATAAACCCACAATTTGTCATCACTGAGTAATGCTTTGGACATTACTGATTAATGATTTTCCAAAGTAATACCAGGTTGATATTTTTCCCACACTCAGTGGACGACAGGAAGGAAATTACAGTACCTCTTACCTTCGTTTTTTTTATTTCACCATCACAAAGTGCTGAGCTCTCTTGTATTTTCATCCAATTGCCTGTCCTTCACCACAGAAGTGCATTAATGGGAAATGGTCTTATTTTCTCCAGTGTTTTTAATCCTTTTGCATCCTAATTGGCCTCTTTACTGTGAAGTGAGTTCAGTCTGCAGGCAGATAAAACAAGAGTTGGGTGAGTGCGCAGGCACCATGGCACTGTGTTTCCAAGCATGAAGTGAGCAGTTTTGAACTAATATCCAAGACCCTGCAATTAAAAGCCTCCTGAGTTGTTAAACTAACTGCCTTTTTTAACTCTTCCCTGAAATACAGTTTTACCTATTCCCTGCTGGAGTTGAGATGATGATAGCTGGCCTCAGAACTGCACCTCTTGTCGATGTGAAAGCAGATTGGACTGATAAAAGCTGAGGCTTCAACACATTAAGGAGTCTGTGTTACAAACCATGTCTTTTATCACATCAGTCAAGTAGCGAGTAAAGCAGCGGTCGGTGGTGTACTTGACCCTCTCTGGAGAAGAATGGTGACAGTGCTGTTTGGGGGGGAGGGGGGGGGGTTAGCCCACCCATTCAAAAACACAATGGTACTGTTGTTTAAGATACCAAGATTAACAAGTACTTATATTGATCCAGTGTTTCTGTGTCCCAATGAGAGGTTTGCCAATAAGTGCAGATCTTAAAGGAGACATATCATGCTAAATGCACTTTTTTTGCATTTATAAACTATTTTTTGTGCAATTATAGTGTCTAGGAGTGTAGAAAATTATAATTGATTCTGTCCAGTTACTGCAAAGACATTTTTATATTTTTTTTATGGGTCAAATTTTTCAGTTTGTTCAAAATCTGCTGTTGCTTATTTTGTTTCATTGTTTATATCGTCACACTTTTTTCTTTGGAACTACCATTTATGGTAATGTATTTCCGGCCAACTGGATTTCATAGTCCATCATTTTTTTCCTCGCTGTGTGATTTTGTAGTTCATAGCGTCATGCCGAATATGCAAGTTCAGAAGTCAAAATGTTCGGTTCTGGGGTGTGTAAACCCACATTATTATCTACATAGACAACCAGCATCAGAGCTTCTTCAAAGTGCCTAGTTAGGTTTTATTTTTCAAGGAAATGGACCGACAACAGGGCGGGAAGTGCTTGCGGACAACACAGGATGAATGTTACAACAACAAGGGTGAGTTATGAACTGTAAATGTGTTTTAACTGTCTAATTTAGCTGTTTCTACCCTCTGTGTCAGAATATGAGGGGAGAAAGAACAGCTGTGTTTAAGTTTCTTTACCGAACGTGTGCTCAGCACCATGTTGTTTTACTTCCACTTCCGCCCCGCACTGTAATCAGCGTGTCCGTGTTGTTTTTCTTTTTTAAAATGCTGGAGCATTTCAAACTGTGATCTAAAGTTAACGTCAGCTGTTTTAAATGCATTTTTTGCTTGGTGTTAAAAACGGGAGCAGCAGAACGAGGCAGAGTAGCTGTGAGCGCTGTGTGTAAAGTCCTCACAAGGATAGCAAGATGGATGTGTGCCTCTCCTTTTTTGTTCTCTGTGTTGCTGTTTTTGCATCAAAAAAGCTGGGAACATAGTCATTTTATGCAACAAAAAAATATTAATCTTATTAATATACAAATAAAAACAGAATATTTAGCACTAGATAAAATAAGTAATGATTTTTTTAAGAAAGGGCTGAAAGAAGTAATCCTGTGTGGCAGCACTTTATTCAGCCTCTTCAGACAAGGCTTAGTTAATAAATGTTTTTTTAGTTTGTTTTGTTTTAAATTAAGACTTCTGTAACATTTGTTATCATTCTTATTTTTATCATGTTAATGGAGGGAGGAAGAAAAAGTATTATCGGCTTCAAGAATCGGCAAAAAAATGTCGGCTGCAGTGTTGTTTTAGTCACTCTGTATTTGGTTTTTTTTTGTTGTTGTTATTCAAAATACTGTGTGTTAGATGAGTTTTAATGGTGCAACTTCAAACTAACATGTAATATTCTTTTATGCTATTTTAACCAGACTGCAGCTGGCTGCAATACATTTCAATGAAAATGCGTATCTGCAGGCAACTACAGAAACTTGACACAGTTTCAACTCTTGACTCTCGGAGAGAGTCAAACTATCAGTGTGACTACTGGGTGGTCCGTCACTTACTGCTGTCCGGGCGGAAACTGTTAGTACTAAAGAGCTTAGAGAATCTAGGTTCTGCCCTCCGGAAGTAAGATTAGTAAAGTTTTATCAAGGAAAATGTTAGTTTCAGAGATTTAGCCGTTCCTCCGGAAACTAAACAATATTATTGTTTCTGTGTGGTTCAGAACAAAAATATTCCATGACCTATATTAATTATCATCTGATGAGAACTTCTTCAAAACATAACTGAAAGAAAAATAAACTGTTTCAAGTTTAAAACATTTGCAAATATGATTCAGACAAGTAAAATACTGATATTTCATCAACTTTAAACCATAAAGATTATTTTAGTTAAATAAGATTTTTCCCCACAAAAATCCATACATAGCTGAAATCATACTGAGGGAGAAAAAAGATCTGTCCTCTCTTCTCCTGCAACTTTGATAAACATTCTCTGATTATCAAAATGCGTAATAACTTTCAGTTAAGATAACAATAAATCAAATAAGACGAAGATTCTTCTGTCTATTATCTGATTAAAAAGGAAGAGAATGTCTCTTTGAAAAGTTAAGGCAACCTGAGGTGGCCTAGATTCAGTTCGAAGTGGAACAGAGTTGTTGTCCAGTTAAAGGGCCCATCAGAGGAATGAGGTCCAAGACAGTTTCCTTGATAATTTCACTCAAGGTGACCCCTACACACACACACACACACACACACACACACACAC
>NW_013954229.1:27181-30623 GCF_001266775.1 Austrofundulus limnaeus
ACACACACACACACACACACACACACACACACACACACACACACACACACACACACACACTCCACTTCTACTATCCACTCCACTGTTAATCTCTGTCTGGGCTACGCTGGGAACCTGAGTGCACACACACACACACACACACACACACACACACACACACACACACACACACACACACACCACTTTTATTTACAAAGCACTTAAACCAGCACAAGGCCAACCAAATTGCTGTACAATAGACAGACACAACAGGACATAGTTTAAATTGCACAGAATGACAAATATGAAGCAGTTATAATTACAGCACCAAATGAACAGATTTATGATACACAGTGAGGTTTTGCACCATGTCACCCAGACTCAAAGGCAAGGGAGTAGTAGTGTGTTTTTAAACAAGACTTGAAAACAGTGAGGGAAGGAGACTGATATGTTGTGGTAGATCATTCCACAGTTTTGGACCTGCTACAGAAAAGGATATGTCACCTCTCAGTTTGAAACGTGAGTTAGGGACCTTCAAAAGCAGCTGACTAGACAACATAAGAGAGCGCTGTGGGACAAGGAGATGCACTAGCTCAGAGAGGTAAGAGGAGGCAGAGTTGTTTAGGCATTTGAAGACTGTTACGGCCCCTGACCACTAGAGGCTGTGCAGTGCCTTTCTTTTTAAATGCAGATTCAGGTTTTGGAGCACACTCGGCTGATTGGCTGTTTGGAGGCTGTCTGGAAGCAACATCACTGGACCAGATGGAGATCACCAAGCCAATCTGATGATGAGGCCCAGTTGTGCTCTATAAAAGCCTCCCAGAACCATTACCTCTTGGGGGCAGCTTTAGGATTTGGTTGCGTACAGCTGACCCCTACTTTGGTTGGTTGGTTGGTTGGTTGGTTGGTTGGTTGGTTGGTTGGTTGGCTGGTTGTAGACAGTTTGGAAAAGTTAAAGAGCTGTTGGTGTTGCAAACATGTTTTGTTTTTGATGAGCTCTAGGTGCTGTAAATATCTTTTGTTTTGACTAACGGTGATTTAATAAGTCTGGCCAACTGACTTTTTTAGTACTTTAAAGGTTTGTATTTGGAAGCATTTGAAGCTCCAATAAAGTAGTTTTATTTTGGTTTGTTTTAGAGTTTGGTTTAGACTGACTTTTGGTTATTTCTTTGGTGATTTATGTACTTGGCCCAATCTAATTTCGTTGTCTTTGTTAAATCAAGTTTGTTAATCTTTTTAATTGGGCAACAGTGTATTTTGTTTGGTTTGAACAACCACTTTTGTTATAATAAACCTTTTTTAAACAACACCATTTTCTCTGGACACATTTTAAGTTGCCAGCCCAAACCTCCTAGACTTGGGGTCGTAACAGAAGTGGGGGCTCATCCGGGATCATTAAAGAGGATCCCTGTGTCTAGAGATGCTAGAGAGCTCATGTAGATTATTCTTTCCCAAGTTCAAGAAGGGAGAAGGCACAGCAAAGCCTATAAGAACTCCTGAAACCCTAAGTAGGTCTTACCACATTAGTCACTTTTAGTTTGCCAACTTGATTTCAATTAATCAAAATCATCCATACTTTAATTATATATCCCTTATTCAAAGTCGTGTCACAAGGGCATGCGATGTATGAAAGTGATGAATGAGAAACTTTTCCTCACAATGTTAAACAAAAATTACAAAAATAAGTGACACTTTACTGTTTCTACTATGCAAAGACTGTGTACATTTTAATGTCGATGTTTTCCAGACTGCGCTGTGGATTCATCTCCAGTTGTCCCAGACAAGGCTAGCATCTCCACACCACCTCCTGATGCATGCGTCTTCACTACACGTCCTGATGCCACATCTTCACACCACCCTCTGCACACATCTGAACTCAGTCCACACCCAGTGGGAGGACCCTTCCCAACAGGATCACACATACTTCCACACATCTCGCAGAAAGGACGTGCAGAACAAGATGACTCAGTGTGATGAGTTTGCATATTTGTGACCCATCATATCAAAATGAAGATTAAGTCAAATTTGGTCAAAATGACCTAATTACATTTTCAGATTCTTGGCTTTAAAAGCTACATTTTGATACCTAGATCATTCTGATATCATAATTAAATACGTATATATGACTTCATTTGTCTTGTTGGTTACAATGATACATAAATATTGGGTCTGAATCCTAATTTGATGTCCTTTTAATGAGGAAATTTTGATGTCCTTTTAAAGAGCAAACCTCAAATTTTATTTGAATATTGAGATTTCCCAGCTAAAAAATCAACACTTTGCTAGCTCACAGGGAAAATCTTAAAATTTTAAGGCGTTTTCCTCAAAATCAGGGTTTTTTTGTTGCTACTGTTCAAAATAGTGCTTCAAAACTTTGTTTTATGATTATATTTCAGATTCAACTGATACATTGATAAGGCTTTTATTCATTATATTTTGACTAAATGCAATTTTTGTTAACATTTTAGTCAAAACACTATATTTGCCTACTTCTCCATTTACCACTTTTAGACTTCATCCTCGTTTCGATGTGATGGGTCACATTTAATTCTACAAAAATTTCAGGATTTTTTACTGTGTTCTGTGTGCTTTTATTTTATTTTTTTTTTTGATCAAGGTCTTTTTATTATTATTTTTTTTTACAAACCATAAAAAATGTCCTGATGCATCTCAGTAATCCAGGTAAAAAATCAAAAAGAAAAAAATTGTGTAGGTCTTCTGGACGGGTTCTTCTCTAATGAAATGTTTTGTCTCTTCTCCAAGAGACTTCTTCAGTCTGAGAGTTTCAGGCAAAATTCAGGCTTTTAAGCACTGCCTCCATGTGACTGATACTCACATCACATGGCTATCGTTGACACCTAATTAACACCTATTGTTAACAGGGGGTGGAGTGATACTTGCAATAACCACGCTGTAGGTGGGGGACAACTGAAAACGGAGGCCTCCACCTCTGTTTAATGATGGACGGTCTTTCTTCACAATAATGGCTTCTTTTACGTCTCTCTCAAACCAACGTTCCTCTCTATCAAGAATGAGAACATCCTCATCTCTGAAAGAGTGACCGCTGGCCTGTAAATGAGTGAAAACTGCAGAATTCTAATGGACATCTAATGGCCAGAACTCTGCAGTTTTCACTCATTTACAGGCCAGCGGTAAAGATTGCTAATAGGTATGAATTAGGTGTCAACGATAGCCATGTGATGTGAGTATCAGTCACATGGAGGCAGTGCTTAAAAGCCTGAATTTTGCCTGAAACTCTCAGACTGAAGAAGTCTCTTGGAGGAGAGACGAAACGTTTCATTAGAGAAGAACCCGTCCAGAGGATTACTGAGATGCATCAGGACATTTTCCCTGTAATGCTATGATCCACAGCTGTCACCTTTCCTCCTCATCTAAAGAAAGGAAAATGGATAAAAACTAACTACTCGATCGTACCTGCTGCTTAGTGGACACAACAGAACTC
>NW_013954229.1:31527-36097 GCF_001266775.1 Austrofundulus limnaeus
GGTCTAAAATGTAATTAAAAAAACATACAGACACATTGTGACAAGTCTAGAGGAGACAACTTTTTATGCAAGATATATAAAAATAATGTATAAATAAATAATGTAAAAAATGTATGTCTACCTTAGTGGGACTTTTGACACTGGGAGGAGGCCAGGGTCTCATAGGTGGGTGGTATGAGGTGGATGAGGGCTGCAGGCAGGTCTCCAGATGATCTTCAGTCTTTGTGGATCTGTTCTTGGACTTGATGATTTTCATGTGAGAGAAAGCAGACTCCAGAACTCTCCATCCATGTGACTTGTTGCTCTGGATTTGCTCCCAATGTCATTTTGCAGAGTCAAAACCTCATTTTCAACCCAGAGCAGTCCAGACTGAAACACGGACACGAATTTGGACACATCCATCCATCCTGGTGGACAACTTCACGTCTTTATAGCAGCCACAATCTCACTTTTATTTTTAAAATCACGGAAAAGAACGTCTGCAGCATCAAACGCTTCTTTCTTAACTTGGTCATCGCTGAAAGACGTGTGTTGAGGCAGGTACGGGGCTGCATTAGCATAGCAGCCTTACCTTAGGAGGGGAAATCCACCTCGTAGCGTCTGCGCATTCTTTTGAAAGAAATGCTGTTCCACGTTATCCTCTTTGGACAAGTCAAGGCAGCGCTCGATTTACATATTAGTCCTCTTCTCACTCCAGGTGAAAATAATAAGTTTTTATTTGCTTGTTAGTTGTCTTTAGTTCATCATTTTTTTCGGCCTCGCTGCCATGTTTTAACACATGACACTAATCTCGCAAGACCATGTTCGGAGTGCTGTTTCACAGCACCCAAAACTAGCAAGACTGGAGCGCGTTCAAGAATGCAATATTAAACAAACGTTGACAAGGGTGCGTTCAACAATGCAATGTTAAACAAACTTTGCAAAGAGTGTGTTGAAGACTGCAATGTTAAACAAATGTTGCGAAGAGCACGTTTAAGGCTGCAATGCTAAACAATGTTGCGTGATCCATTGCTCCGTGAGCTACTGCTAACCAGCTAAAGATCTACAGGTAGATCCCGATCTACTGGTTGACCTGGCCTGATCTAACTGGTCCGTAGGAGCCACAAGTCTTATTGGTTGGTAGGAGATCAAATAGTTATTTCTCTCTGCAAAATGCAAACAAATTTTTCATAATTTATACAATGTGATTTTCTGGATTTTTTTTTNGAATTATTGTTACCTAACCTTCAGTGAAGAATAATAGTCTGCTTCGAAGAGAGGTGAAAAATACCAAACTTCAATATAGTCAACCAGCTCCCCCACTGGCTTTGAACTTTATTCATTTGAAACTATAAAAATAAATTTTATYGCATTTCCATTTTTCTTATTATGCAGAGTTCTGAGATGGAAAATGTGGAAAATAAAGGCAGAATGTATTGCAGCACACTCTGTAGGCTCAGTGTGAAGTGTTTGTATGCAGCAGCGTTTACCCAACATAAAAACAGATTGGGTTTTGACTAGTTGTGTGCTCCTTACCTTAAAAAAACATCTTTATTGGTCTCAGTGGAATGATTGAGAAACATTTGGACCAAAAGGTACTTCAYGTGATTTTCTGTGGAGAAACTTGAGCTTGAAAGAATTAATGGAAACACACAGGACATCAATACACTCACAATTCAAAACATTCGGCTCACATCTTTACAACAAAATTAAGTACATGGAATAAAAAGAAAAACAAAACATTTATTTTCACCTTTTCATGTTTGTATATTTTTTAGAATGTTCACAAAATTATGAGTGTGACAGAATAACTTATGAACGGCTGAAACTAACTCATACATGCTTACATAACAGAGTTACACACTAATTAAAACAGACCACATTTGTAGATTTTGACAAAACACTTTTAGATGTAAAGGATTAACATTTCTTCAAGGAATAAACCACATTTGCCAACATTTATGCCATGGTTTTAAACTAAGATAACTCCATGTTTGTACTTCACGTAATCATGAATGTTTTGGTCAAACCTATGACTGACTATAGACATATTTTTTTGTTAAAGACTGTTAGCTGTGACAGTCACCTTGACATGAGTTGACTCCAAAGGTTTATCAACTCTAGATGTACATCAGTAAAATGTGTTTGGTGGTTCTGCACTCAGCCTTGAAGGGAATGTGCCTACCTAAAAAAGGTAGACTTTGACTCAAGATTTGAGGGAGTGGAGAGAATCTAGGCATTTTACATCCAGCGGTAAATAGTGTCAGAGCCTGACTTGCTGAAACCCCTGAACCCATAGTGCAGAGGAAAGCAGGTGGAAGGGTGAGCTAGATGGAAGAGGAGGACCAAGGAGTGTYGAGTCAACCATCTGCCTTTAGGGGTAGATGATAAGCCTCATATGTGGTGGTAAACCTCAGGAAGTGCCAAATGTTTGTATCACCATAACGTGGTTTGCAGATGAAAGCAAGAARGACCTTTTCTTCCCAGGGACCATCATCCCAGAGACCATCATTTCACAAGACCTCATCTCCACRATCAAGGAAGTACAGGGAAGATCTCTTCCTGCAGCACCTGAAGAATTTCTACCTGCCACAAACAAGGTTGGCTCACTTCTACATTACCATCATTGTGTCCATCCTCACCTCCTCCATCCCCATCTGGTCTGACTCTACCTCAGCTGCACAAAGGCAGACTGCAGGATATCATTTGCTCTGCTGAGTAGGTAATTGGCTCCAATCTGCCATCACTCCAGAATCTGTGCACTTTAAGGACAGTGAAGTGTGCAGAAGAAATTTCAGCTGACCCTTAGTCTGTATATAAACTGCTTTAGACTCGATCTCATGACAGGAAAGGAGAGAGCTGCAGGCCACAGGAGCCCACGCCATAAAAACTTCTCCTCAGCAGTCATCCTCGTTAAAAAAAGGTCAGAGTAAACTCCTTCCATCGTGCCTCGATACATTACTGTTCACAGTCTGGTGTATTTTTTTCCTCTTACTCAAATACACCCATCCTTAGCATTCATTTGCTACAGATGTCTGCTGGACTAGTTGTCTCTAACAGGTTAAATTCAGTTTAAATACATTAGAACAGGCCAGATAGTCCAGTTAGGCAACAAGTCTGTGGATTATCTTGGCCTGCTTGATGTTTTGTTGTGACACGGTCTTATCATTCTGCAARGCAATGGGCAAAGTGAAGCATAAAATAAAGTCAAGAGCAAAACAGATTTAAAAATGCAAAGCATCTGGCTCAAAAGAGATTCTTCTAAAACGGCAAAGTTTTGGTGAAAATGGTTCTTCAAAAAGAGAAAGCTTCAGCATTTCTGTAGAAGTGCTGATGCACTAGCACATTAGCCTTAACTTGTAGCTCCTGTTAGTCAGTTGGTAGTAGACCAGTTCCTATGACACATTACTAAACACTAAGTTAAATTAGAGAATGTTTCTGACAATAAAGGATTACATACACAAATGAGGGAGTCCCCCCTTGTATCGAAAGGTGCCACCTGATCTTTTAGCTATCTAACTTTGTGTACCCATGTGAATAAACTAATCTGATACAAAAACACCATATGGAATAATAGTTAGGAATAGTACAGTACATCCAGGACATGACAAATCTTACGAGTTTCAAAATCAAGGGAACTGGCCTTTGCAAGAGCCTCAGTAGTGTGTMGAAGAACCATACACAACTACAACAGCCTGGCACCTCCTCTTTATTCTGTTAACCAGCCTGGTCACACAATGCTGTGTGATGGCATCCAGTTCTCATTTGTAAATGGACTGTACTTGTATAGTTCCTTTCTATCCAACCAGGACACTCAAAGCATTTCACAATCCTATCTGTGTCCTCATTTACCCATTTACACATCACTCTATTATGTCTCTACAAAGCTAACATGTACAATCATCTATGGAGACTAATCAGTGCTAATCATATTCCTACACTGATGGGAAAAACATCAGAGGCACTGGGGATGATATGTCTTGCCCAAGGACACAAAAACTGGATCGAACCAGGAACCTACCATTTCCAGGATGACTCCCATAACCACTCTGTCACAGCTGCCCCCGTTTAAGACATTTGTCTGGTTGCTTAATGTTTTTTTTTATTTTAATTTTTATTTTTTTTTTGTCGGTAAGTGTACATAGTTGTCTTGACAACAAGACAAATCAGCCAACATGGTTGTGTTGGTGACTCTGAACAGCTCGCCCAAGCTAAACCTAAAAGTGTTCAATGGGGTTGAGGTCAGGACAGCTGGCAAGCCATTCCACCCATCCACTTCCAAATTCTGGAGGTGGTCCCTGATAAACCATGCTCTGTGGGGGTGAGCATTGCCATTTTGGAGGATAAAGTTCAGTCCCAGAGTATGGAGATTTGAGATTCCCACTGGTTGCAGAATTTTATCTCTATCTCTCTCTATTGATATTGCCTCCAAAGATGACAAACCTCAGTTTTCTAGATGGTACTGGGCCTCACTCTTTGCAGTGTTGCAGGTTGGTTTTCTGAAACCACACACACACACACACACGCGCGTGCGCGCACACACACACACACACACGCACACACACACACACACACACACACACACACACAC
>NW_013954229.1:37097-39182 GCF_001266775.1 Austrofundulus limnaeus
TTATACTACAATGCGTTTATATAGGAAACACTAATTGAAAAAGGCGATCTTCCTCAAAAAAAAAAAAAAAAAACAGCAGAATGTGTCAAATATTTACTTGTCACAGTAAATATGCACACCAAATGTAAAAGCTGGCAATATTGGCATACTTCTTGCTCTATGTCAGTAGGGTGCAGCACACCTTCTGTCCTGTAAGAAGTGATTCAGTGAGAAACATAGTTAAATAGATACTGTAGGAAGACAACAGCTGTTTAATTGTGCCTAATCTTCTGACAGACTGACACTTGGTCGAATTTGATATTCAAGCTGATTCCACATCTGTTTGAGAGATGACTGGGGTACCTGGTACCCATGGGAGGACTCGGCATGAAGCAGGTAATCGTGAGCTGGTTTAGTCTGGTAGTCTTAAGAGGTGCCAAGAAAAAAGTCTTGGCCAGATGCTGCAAACTTTTGTCCAGTGTGTGTTTTCATGCATTTGGTGTTTTTATTTTTATTTTTTTTTTTATTTATTTTTTGCTGAGACCTGTGCCTCAAGTCACCCCAATCAAAAGTTTCTAAACTAAATTATAATCTACTTTCTTTTGTTTTGCTGTCACGACAMCCACTTTCAGTCCTTTATGTCGTACGCTGATGATTCCTGAAGTTACATGATACAGTGTTACATTCTGACCTCACTGATTTAGCATGCGTGGCTTGAGGAACAATGCCTTTCGATTTGATCCAGTTTTGGTGGGGAGGGAATGACATTGATTGGCCGAGGGAATGGGGATTGACATTGATTGGTCCCGTCGTGTTTGTGAGGGTAGTAAGTGRTTTGCATAATGCAGGCATTCACAGTCTGCCGAGGCTCAGCAAACCAGGCCAGAATATCAAACTCTGAACTTAACAATACAAAAGGGTACTACAGAAATGCTTGTTTAATCTTATGAACACACACTCTCATTCGATATTAGTTAAGATTTTGATCAAACTCACAAATTARGAGGTTAGAAAATAGTTGCAAGTGTTCAGTTGGCTGAGAGACTGCAAGTACGGAAAGCAGAAAATAAACCTACAGCTAGAAGTAACAGAAAACACTGACATTCATAGTTTAAGTTTGAAAGAAAAAAAAGTAAGGGTAAAAGGAGTAAGACAAAAATGGCAGGAAATGAAGAAGAGGAGGAGAAAATCCAGAAAAAAACAAAATAAAAGAAYGTATGAGAAGATGACAGAGGAGAAAAGGGAGCAGACACAGGAGAGAACAGGGAGAGTGCTGTGCCTCTGGTCGTCTTTGTTTATGGTGACAGGGACAGGTGGAGGCTGACAGCAGGACCTTTACAGAGAGCCAGTTAAAAAAGATGGGATGGAAGGATGGAAATGAGCTAAAAGAGAGGTACAAAAGAACGGGGGACACTCCCAGACTAAATGCCAGTCCCCAAATGGRTGCCAAACCTTCTGTTTTCTTCCTGCTCAGAGTTGTAGCACCATGTGGTTAATCAGCAGCACAGAATATACTGCTAAGAAAAAAATCCACTACCCCTTTGTTTTTTCTAGGTCCTATTGTGAATGTATTGCCATCAGTACAACAATGAATTAATTCAATTGTCCCTTGCATGGGTGATTTTAATACATCCCAGGCTACATTGACTTCACTTTTTTAAGTGAACAATTTATGTTGAAGTTGCACCTCTAGTTCAAATGTGAAGAATTATTATGTTTGGGAAACATTTAAGCAAAGTTTTTTTTACACTTTTTTTTTTATTTTTTCTGTTTTTGTGCAAAATTGAAAAACAATAAATAAATGAACTAGAAGAATGGTGCTTGTACATCCAATCAAATTGTAACTGTCTTTTTGTTTTGTTATCACTCTTGGTTCAGACAAGGGTGGAATCACCAGATGTAAAAAAATGATGTCAAAATAATTGACTTTAATCGTTTTAAGCTCTCCTTATAAATACCATTGTTACAACAAGTCATGCTCAGGATTGTACTAATGTGTGGACAATATAGTAGAAATCCATCCATCCATCCATCCATCCATCCATCCATCCATCCATCCATCCATCCATCCATCCATCCATCCATCCATCCATCCATCCATCCATC
>NW_013954230.1:0-380 GCF_001266775.1 Austrofundulus limnaeus
GTTCCTGCCTTCTGCCAGGCCTTTCCGAGACCTGCTTTGAGACAGTAAATCTTGTTTCTTCACTCGAGGTGACCCCTACAAATGAATACTTTGTAGGTTCTTGTGTCTTAAACTTATCAAATGATGTCACATCACCCACCCCAGGTTTATATGTTTTTATTTCAGGATAGCTAACTTGAACTACATCCGAAACTTCTGCTTCAGCCACTCGAGTAAAGATGAACTCAGCTACTGTCTGAGCACCTTTGAAGCTGCAGTGGAGTTCATCAACATGGGGAAGCTGCAGGAAGTCCACAGTGTAGGTCTCACACACACACACACACACACACACACACACACACACACACACACACACACACACACACACACACACACACACA
>NW_013954230.1:638-1814 GCF_001266775.1 Austrofundulus limnaeus
ACACACACACACACACACACACACACACACACACACACACACACACACACACACACACACACACACACACACACTTCTGAGAGCGCCTGTAAGAACAGTTCTGTTCTCACTCCCCTCAGGTCTCAGGAGAACTTAATGACACGACCCTGTTTAAGAAGAGGATGAGTCTGCTGAATCAGAACACTGAAACACCCATTCATTGCCTTTTTGAGGTGAGCCTGTCCTCAAATACATCAGCCTCTATAACACAACTAAAGACTGGAGCTTCTACTTTAAACAACCCCGTTCTCTTTTGGGTAAAAACAAATTGTCCAAGGACCCAAAAAATGTTGTTTTTTTGTCACAGTACTGTATAAGTGCTTGTGTGGGCGACAAGTTGGTCCAAAACCTCCCAGGATATCTGCTGGTTTCAGACGTCTCTGTTCAGCTCACGCTGTAGACACTTGTCTCCTTCACCTATCTCCAGGAAGAGTTTGCCTCAGCTCAGCCTTTGTTTTTTACCATTTATTGTACTTTCAACAGCAGGATTTTTTTGAAATGAATGACATTCTTGCTGAGCATTAGTAGATGGCTCACAGCTCAAATGAGGGCATTTAATTTGGTCTGAAGACTCCAGTTCCAATGCAGATCTCTACCCTGTGGTCGATATCCATTCTCTTGAGACAGTTGGAGCATAAAGGACAGCTGTACGTTTGTCTTTTCCATTGTTCCATGTTCTGTGTCTGGTTTAGCATATAGCAAATGGAAATGAGACGGAGGTGGAACATCTGTTGAGTGAAGGCCAGGCTGATAAGGATGTGAAGATGTGTCACCCTCTCTGCTCCTGCGACATCTGTGATGGCCAGCTGTCTGGGTTAGTGTCCGTGCTACACACACACACACACACACACACACATACAAGTTTGCACAGCTATCCAATTGGGGACATTCCATTGACTTCCATTATATTTCTACAGCCTAACCCTGACCACAAACCCTAAGGCTAACCTCACAGTTACCTTACCTGACCCTAAAACTAACCTAAACTCAATTCACACCTTGGTCCTAAACCCAATCCCCAACCCACCAATGGCATTTAAACCAAATGGGGGCTCGACTTTTGTCCCCAAATGCACCAGTTGTCCCCAAAATGTAGGATTTTTGTCTTAAAATTGCCCCCAAATGTCACCAAAGCCA
>NW_013954230.1:1893-6975 GCF_001266775.1 Austrofundulus limnaeus
CACACACACACACACACACACACACACACACACACACACACACACACACACACACACACACACACACCCCTTTGTACTTGCATCAAACCGAGGATTGACTTCCATTCATTTGTAACTGTATTTATGCCTAACCCAGATATTTCTCTTAAAATTAATTTTTACTAGTCTGTTCTAGCCTGGCCCTTACCTTCCTACGCAGCTCCGCTCAATTCTAGTTTCCCTTCACTGCCCCGTCTGGGATTTCTCCCATTGACAAGGATTTCTTCAGGAGCATTTCTTCCGGGCCAATCAGAGAACAGAACGTCAATTTTCTGTGCAGTGTCTGCTAGTTAGTTTAGCTACGGCAGTGGAGGAAGTGAATGAAGCCAGTTCGTGTTGATAAGGCTTCTAAATTAAATTAAATTAGTCTGTTCCTAACCCGAACCCAAAACTTAATTCACACCACTGCTCTAAACCTAACTTGTAGAGTGCAGTAGAGCTGCAAACAAAGTGAGGACCTCGCTGTCTCACTGATCCCCAGTGTCCTCACTTTATTTATTAATTATTCATTTAATTTAAAAACAAAATAAATATACACAACAAAATAAATATTATATAAATAAATTGAAATGCAGCAGAAAGAAGAAAAATGTCTTATGTCTTCCCATTTTTCCCAAGAATGAATTAAAACAATAGTAATTTACAAAAAACAAAAACATCAAAACCTTGATGAACAGCAATTCATATATTATTCCATTTCATATTTCTTTACCAAACCAACTTTTATCATTTTCTTGAACAAAAACATTGATCTGACATTTTTCACATCACTCTCCAGATTTTTCCATGATCTTATTCCTTGGATTGAAGTACACCGCTCCTTCAAACTGGTTCTAAATTTAGGTTTTTCAAACAACTCTATCCCCTTAAGATTGTAATAACTTTCTCTTTTAACAAAATTAATTGGATGTTTAAAGGCAATATGTTTTTGTGAGCCCTACATAACCTGTAAAATATTATAATCAACCAAATCGTAGAATTTCAATAATTTCAGTTGATAAAATAATCGATTGGATGGGTGACTGTAATGTTTTCTAGGGACAAAAACTAATACCAACACAAAATGATGTTCCACTGTATTAGGACCAGGCTTTGGTCTTCATAAGAACTAGACTGGTCCTGACCAGGCAGGTGCAGATACCAGAAAAGGTCTTAACACATAAACAAAAACCAAGTACACACATATTTAGACAAGGATTTGACTGGTTTAACTTGTTTCTTGGCTCTTTTTGTGCTGCTCCTCTGTTTTATCTTTAACCTCTAATAAACTGAGGTGGTCACCAACCTCATCTGGTCTAAGGGTGGGTAAAACGGTAATTAGGCTAGGTCTAAGAGGTCTGTAAAGGCAAGCAGCATAGATTCACAAGCAATTAGTGGAGAGGTGTTCAGTCCTGCATGGTTTGGACATTTCTTTGCTCCAACACATCTGATTTGAATGAATGTTTAACCAACAGACTTCTGCAGAACTCGAAGAGGTAATTCAGTCACTAAATCAGATGTGTTGGAGCAAAGAAACAAGGAAAACACGCAGGATGGAGACCCTCCAGGACCAGGACTAAACAACCCTGAATTAGGTGATCAGTTCAGCAGGAGGTGCTGCATTCAGGTGTAGCTCGGAAAAAAACATAATTTGCTTGTTGTTTCCTGACATCTTTTTCCCAGACAAAGGCCCACAACCCACACTGGTGCCACAGTGCACCTGCTGAGACTCACTGCTGTAGCTAAACTGTCAGCCTGCAGCTGTAAACTAATTCAAACGTCTGGTTGTGTTTCAGGCGTCTGAACGATCTGTCCATTGTTACCCCGTTCTCCAGAGACGACAGAGGTTACACTCCACTGCATGCTGCTGCTGTGTGTGGTGAGCTGCTTACACACATGCACGCACGTACGCACGCACGCACACACCCACACACATTCTTGTATTTGCATCAAACTGAGAACATTGTATTAACTTCCATTCATTTTTGTAACTGTATTTATGCCTAACCCAGACATTTTTGTATTGTGTTAATTGAAAATCACACTTCAAAGTGAAAACGTATTTGGAAACAAAAGGAGCAGACTTTATAAGATTTTTTTCTTCTGCTGCTGCCTTTCATTTTGTTATTTTTCTCTAAGATATAAGTTGTTTATTATTTGTAATGTATTTTTCTTTGTTTTTATTTAAAAATGAAATGAATAAATTTTTTGAAAAAAAAAAAAAGAAAAGAAAAAATTTTTTCCCTAAAATTAACCATTACTGGTCTATAGCTAACATTAACCAGAACCAGAACTTAATTCACACCATACCTCTAAAGCTAACTAGTAAAGCACAGCAGAGCTGCAAACAACGTGAGGACGTTAAAGAGGTCCTTACTTTACAATCAAAGACCTCGCTTTGATAGTAACTATGGCACAAATGGTCCTCACTCTGTAGTAAAAACACATACGTACACACACGGATAAAACTCAATGGGAGCATCATCTTAGTACTGTAAAAACTAAGGCTTGGTTGTGTTTCCTGCTTTAGGTCAGGCTCAGCTCATTGACCTGCTGGTGCGTAAAGGAGCTCCAGTAAATGCTACAGACTACCACGCCCTCACACCCCTGCACCTGGCCTGTCAGCGTGGATACCAGGGGGTCTCTGTAAGCTCTCACATACACCCCCACACCAGTACACAATTTTTACCTTCACAACAGCCTTCATTCTTTATGCCACAGATTGAATAAGGTGTTCGAAACACTCCTTAAAGATTTTGCTCCATTTTTTTACTTTTATTTTTATTGAACGTTTTCTATTTTCAATGGAAAACAAATTAGCATTAAAACAAATGAAGCATATTTTCTTTCTTATCTTATCTAAGTCACTGATGATGAAGAGATAAATAAACTAAATAAACTAATAATATTTGGTTTCGTTTTCTACTGAAGTGACAAAAAAACAAATAAAGCAAATTAGGACAAATAAGACTGACACAAACTAGTCAAACATTTGAAAAGCTATCAGATATGCGTAAAAAAAACAAAGATAAACGTTATTTGAAAATTTAGTTGGTGGTTATGTGGGTTATGATTGGTGTTCAATATTGAGTGTAATGTGTTTAATTGCAGATAAACTGTTTTCATTTTTTCCAATATTGTTCACATTCTGCTGAGGAATATCTGAGGGAAAAAGTCAGTCTCTTCATTGTATAAATAAAGTTCCTGTGTTACGTCCATCCACTCCAGAACTGACGGCGATTCTTCTCTTAACCATTTTCTTGTTTTTGCCTTTTTGCTGGCTGCTTGTAGTATTTTTAACATCTGTCTTGTTTCATCAGGCCAGTTGGGTTATTGCCAAGGTAGAATACCATGAAGCTCTCTTCTAGCTGTAGTCCAGTGATCTGTTTAGTGATCCTCATCACGTCTGTCCAGTAGGGGGAGATTTTGGGGCATTCCCAAAAACCATGAAAATGACCAACTGATGTGTGTCCACATTTCCTCCAGCATTTTCAAAGTTCCCGGTTTTTACTTTGGAGTTTCTTAACTCTAGGAGTAATAAGAAACCTCACAACATTCTTCCAAGTAAATTCTTTCCATAAATCAGAACATGAAGTGGTTGTTACAGTTTTACAGATGTTTGACCAGTCTTCTTCAGATATGTCCAGTTTAGTCTCTTTTTCCCACCTGTTTTTAATGTATACTCTTGACTTTTTCTTTTCTGCTTGTAGTACCGATTTTGCTCCATATTGGCGTGAAGTCGCTGTAGTTTTGTCAGCTGACGCTCTCCCAGTTTGAGGGTCACAGCACCAAGTGCTTCAGTGTTCACTGGACCCACCTCTCCACAGCTTCTTTATTTCTCTCTTCAGCCCGTCGTGTTTCTTATGTTCTGATGTTACAGTCACTTCACACTACGTCTGTCCCCTCGGCCTTCTTCTGTAGCATACTGACCAACAGAACAGAACAAAACAGGAAGTGAATGTAAAAGGTCTTTTATGCTTGATTCAAGAGGAAGCTGTTTTATGCAACTCATGGTGATATTTTATGTTTGTTTCAACTCTTCAGTTTCTACAGAGATTGACTCTTCTCTACCTAACATAGTAACAAACGGCAACAGAATAAATAAAGCTGACAAACACATGCAGCATCTTTCAGTTCACACTTTAATAAACGGGTTTACCTCTTGCTTTCTTTACCTGACAAATGTTAGCGTACATTAGCTTAATTTATTTTATCTTAGTTTCATGGTCAATTAAAAGAAAGATTGATCAGAAGCACTTATTTATTAATATTTATACAGTCCCAGGTTAGAACACATGGAATAGTCTGTAAGAAGCAAATAAATCACTTTGAGGTAGTGAAGTAAGCATGTAAAACAATTACAAATCCTATTTTTATTTTGCAGAAAAGAGCCGTAAGAATTATCACCAGAAAACATTTCTATCACCAATCAAGTATATTATTTTATCAGTGGAAATTATTAAAGTTTTATGAGTTAGTTGATTATAATATTTTGCTGTTTATGTATAAGGCTCATAAAAAGGTATTATGTTTGAGCATCCAATCAAATTTTGTTAAGAGGGAAAGTGGTTATAATCTTAAAGGATTGGAAATGTTTGTAAAACCTAAAATTCGACCATATTTAAAGGACAGATCCAGGTCCAGGGAATACGATTATGGAATAAATTGGATAGTGATTGTAAAAATGTTTGTTCAATTGATTTGTTTAAAAGAATGATAAAAATTAATTTGTTAAAAAATATGAAATTGTATAGTTTGTATTTATAAGAGCTGCTGTTTAGGAGCTGAAGTTTTTGTATTTTTTTGCTTGAACATTGTTATTGTTTGAAATTATTATTTGTAGGGATTAGATTAATGAAATCAGGGCCAGCCTAATTTTCATAAATGTAACCCAGGATCTTGCAAGAAATGAAATCAGAACAATGAAACACCCCTCTGGTCATGAATGTGAAAAGAACTTGTGACCTGAACAGATTTCTCAAAAATAAAGTAATTTATTTTTAGATATATGACAAGAATAAACATACAAATATTACTTAAATATTATATGAATAAAACACAAGT
>NW_013954230.1:6999-12030 GCF_001266775.1 Austrofundulus limnaeus
GTATAGGACTTTGTCCTATTCACTTAAAGAAAATAAAAACACTTTAAAATGATTTTCTTCTTGTAAGTGTAAAAATATAAAATCAAAGACAAAGAAAATAAACAATAGAAAAGTTTTTTTTCACCAGGGTTACCTCTACATATTGTTAATATTTATGTTTTTTATAGGGGCGGATATTATAAGATTTTTTTCATCTTTCTCTACCTTTCATTTAATTTGATTCATGTTTTTTGTCTGAATTTTTTATTAAATGAATAAAGTAATAATAAATAAACAGAATTAAAACTGTTCAGATTGAATTTATGTGACGTATGTGCCCCCCACCCCCTCTTCTCCAGCTGCTGCTACTGCACTACAAGGCGAATCCTGACGCTCGGGACAACAACGGCAACACTCCGCTGCACTTCGCCTGCATGTACGGGCATGAGGACGTATGTCAATCACTCACTTCCTGTCCAACAGAATGTCTCGTGTTCAGGTGCAGGATGTCAGTGTTGGGTTGGGTAAAATGCTTTTTATTTAGGCATTCAGACCACACAGTTTGAGGGTCCTTCAAACAGCTTTCAGGTGTTTTGTTCTGGAGAGACCTCTCTAACCTCTCAGTCAGCTGGAACATAATTCTCAAATCCCTCTGAGCTCTGAGGAACCACCAGAGCAGAATAAATGCTTTTGCAGCTCAAGTCTGAGTGTCAAGTCTCATAAAAATGAGAACTACATAAAAACTATATATACAGCCAGAGACACCTATTTTAAGAGTCTTATATTGAAAGTGCTAATAATCTAATTAGTTGGGTTTTGCTAGTAACAGCGACTCAGTTCAAACCTTCACGGATGACATCATCTCCCATTGTTGGTTCTGTTTGTTCCTCTCCTCAGTGTGTGAAAGCCTTGGTGTACTACGACATCCAAACGTGCCACCTGGACCTGCAGAACGATAAAGGCGACACGGCGCTGCACATGGCCACGCGCTGGGGTTACGAGGGGATCATCCAGGTGCTGCTGGAGAATGGGGCGAGCACCCACATCCTCAACAGGAACAAAGAGTCTCCTCTGCATTGTGTTCTCAACTCCAAGGTCAGAGGGCAGGGTGTGTGCGCCTGAACACGCCGAGGCTGTAAAATGTTCAGCTGTAAAGGGAAATGAATAAAAACATGCTCTTGTGTTTTATTTTTCCTGTAGATCCTCCTGCTGTTCCAGTCGCTGGAGAACGGCCATCAGTCCAGCAGCGTTGATGTGAGTTTCATCTGTTCTGCCCAAGACACAAAACTGAATCAATCAATCAATCAATCAGGTTCATTGTCACATCACATAAGCACAGGCAGACAGGTGAGTGAAAAACTTGGGTGCAAATTCCCACTTGTATGCAGATTATAATATTACAATATTCAAACATAAAGAGACAAAAGAAGTATCGATACACTCAAAAGAATAAAAAAATAAAAAATTGAAAAGACTTTCACTACACAATACACTTACACTGTAAACATACAATATTGCAAAGTTGAGTGTACAGATATATTCTGACAATGTAGTTATATTATAATTGTATTTTGTGCATCAAAAGCAGATAGTGTGTGATGGGAAAAAGGGGATAAACCAAGGGAGGTGTAACTCCTGAGTAAGATTCAGAGTGAGTTTATACGAGATGAGGGATGAGAAATAGACCAGTAGGAGCCATTAAAGTGCAGGTCCAAACTATGTTGATTTTTGTGAAATAATAGAACTGGAGAAGTGGTCAGTGGTGGGATGTATAGAACATTGAGCTACTGATCTAACATCCTAATCACCTGAGGAAAGAGAGAAGTGGGGTCTCTGCAGAACATGTCCTGTGGGCGGAGATGGCCCAAATCATGATTGGCAGAGGTCTTGATGTGAGCGGAGACAGCTCAAAAGACGTGATTGGTCGGATTGTCTGTAGGGTTTGAAGAGGCTGGAGGCAGCGGGGAGTAGCATGTGGAAGAATGTGTCACAATATGGCTTGGTTAAAACATCCCTAATCAGCCTGTAAAAAGATAGCTAAAAATAATTTTTTACAACCTGGTTAGGGATGTTTTGACGAGCCATATTGTTACACATCCTTTCACTTGTACGACGTTCAAATTTCGTGCCGCTAGCACTTTCATTTCTCAAATTATGACTAAAATTAATCTTAAAAAACATGTTGCCTCCAGCCTCCTCAAACCCCAATCCGACCAATCATGTCTCTTGGGTCGTCTCCGCCCACTTCGACCTCCGCCAATCACGAATATGGTCGTCTCCGCCCACAGGACATGTCCTGAAGAGACCCCTACTTGAGGTTAGGACCCTACACGCCCACCCGAACCTTTGATCTGCTGATAACCAGCCTTTTTCAGTTTATTCAGTTAATACTTGTTTGCAATAAAATGACTCATGCCCATTTCATCTTTTTACATTTCAAAGCTCTACTTAGAACCTTCTTAAAAGCCAGCAATGCAAAATGCAAAGTCTTAAAATTTTGATCAGGAGTGTTTGTAACGTCCTTCAGAAGAATAGAAAAAAGGACAACTCTTAAAGCTGATTTAATATGGAAGGTTTAATGATTTTAAATCGTGGTTGTAGTAAGTTGAATGGTAAATGGTACTGAACTTATAGAGCACTTTTCAAGTCCCTCCGGACCCCCAAAGCGCTTTACACTAACAGACATTCACCCATTCACACTCACATTCACACACTGATGATGGCAAACTACACTGTAGCCACAGCTGCCCTGGGGCACACTGACAGAGGTGGGGCTGCCATGCATCGGCGCCACCGGACCCTCTGACCACCATCAGTAGGCAAGGTGGGTGAAGTGTCTTGCCCAAGGACACAAACGACTGAGACGGCTGGACGGGGGATCGAACCAGTGACCTTCTGGTTCCAGGACGACTCCCCTAACCACTCCGCCACAGCCGCCCCAAAGCAGAGTTTTCTATGATTTATTTCTGTTCAGTTTTTCAGATTCTTATCAGGCCCTCCTCATTTTAGTTCTGATTATTTCCTGTAAGAAAAGATGTTCAGTCTTCATCCATGCCCATGTTCTGGTCTCTCAGTCTCCGAGTGGCTCCCCTCTGACCTCAAACTGCAGCAGCCGCCGCTCATCTGTCTCCAGCACGTCGTCTCTGGGTCCAGAGGTCAGGCCAGAGTCGGAGCGGGTCCGACACAGAGAGGTGAGACCAGTCCAGTCTAGAGCCTGAGCAGAGCCAGAGCTGCAGCAGTGATGGTGTCTGATGATGATGATGTATGTGTCTGACAGGTGGAGAAGCTGCTGAGGGCTGTCGCTGATGGAGACGTGCAGATGGTAAGTTTAAGGAACTTCGTTGGTTTTAAACATTCAATGCTTAGCAGTAATGATGTGTGCATCTCAGGTGCGCTACCTCTTGGAATGGACCGATGATGAGGAAGATGAAGAAGAGATACAGTCTGAGGCGCCAGTCTGCCATCCTCTGTGTCAGTGTCCAAACTGTGCTCCTACTCAGAAGGTGGGACAGTTTGTGGTGTGATGTTGGCCTGTCAGAATGTGAGGGTGTTGGACTGCTATTGACATACGTCTCTGATGTCCTGCAGCTGTCGGTGCAACAGGCAGGAGTTCTTGGCGTGAACAGCTGTAACGCAGACGGGTTCACGCCCCTGCATGTCGCCGCTCTGCACGGCCACGCTGCACTGGCCGTGATGCTGATACGCCACGGGGCCAACGTCAACGCCCGCACCAACCAAAGCACCACGCCCCTTCACCTGGCCAGCCAGAACAGCCACATTCAGGTAGGACCCAGTGAGCTGGGACAAGTCCTTCAGACCCTGAAACTAAGCCCTACATAATAAATACAGATGCCACTGTTCCCTCAGAGTTAAAATCTATTTATTTATTTATTTATTTGTTTATTTATTTAGAAAAATGTTTTAGAGCTTTTATTTGATCTTTCTGATGTTTTTATTTATTGACTGATTAATGAATGAATTTATTTTTAACAGTTTTATTTTTGATAGTTTTAGGCAGATTTTATTGTTCATATAGTCAGTGCTTTGTAAAAGTCAAACTATTGGTACTGTTAATTAAACTTAAGTTATTGCTAATTCAACATTAGCTAATGTTAAATAAACTTGAACTAATGCTAAATAAACTTATGTTATTGCTACTTAAACATGAATCAATGGTAATTAAACTTGAAGTAATGCAGAATAAACTTGAGCTAACAAACATAAGCTATTGCTAATTAAACCGCAGCTATTGGTAATTGAACCTCTGCTGACTAAGTTGATACATTAACATGAACCATTAGTAATTGAGCTAGTGCTACGTTAATTTTAGCATTTGCTGAAGTTAATGCTACATTGAGCTTGAGTAAATGCTACTTAAACTTGACATAATGCTAAATAAACTTCAGATAATGCTAAATAAACTTGTCCTGATGCATCTCAGTAATCCAGGTAGAAAAATCAGACTTCTTCAGTCTGAAGAAGTCTCTTTGAGGAGACAAAACGTTTCATTAAAGATGAACCCGTCCAGAGGAACTACCTTTTTTTTTTTTTTTACTTTTTGATCTATACAAACTTGAGATAATGCTTTATAAAATTAAGATAATGGTACATTAACTTGAACTATTAGTAATTAAATTTGAATTAATGCTACTTAAACCTTTGTCTGTTCAGTACCTGGTTGTAATTGCTTTCCCATTCAGGTGTGAAAAGATATATTTAATCAATCAATAAATGAGTTGATCGATGTACTGACTCACTCTTCAGATCTTTGGATCTTTTTTTTTTGCAAAAAAATGTTAATTTTTTTCCAGGAAAAAATGTTTCCTGGAATTAAATGTTGTGGTTAATATTGAGGCTAAAATTCTGTCATTTTGATGTTCAGGTTGTGAGGTTTCTGCTGGAGTGTAACGCAAAGCTAAACAAGAAGGACCATTATGGGAACACATGTTTGATTTACGCATGTCTCCATGGAAACCTGGAGATTGCCAGCACTCTGTTGCAGGTACACACTCACAGTCTCTCTCTCTCACACACACACACACACACACACAC
>NW_013954230.1:12130-15570 GCF_001266775.1 Austrofundulus limnaeus
CACACACACACACACACACACACACACACACACACACACACACACACACACACACACACTCTGACCCAACGACGACGTGGCGTGTGGATGTGAGGACCTGATGGGGGCGTCTGAACATGTGTGCAGAGTCACGCCCTGATGAATGTAGCCAACCTGCAGGGTAACACGGCTCTGCATGAGGCGGTACGAGGAGGACACCAGGCTGTGGTGGAGCTGCTGCTGAGGAACGGAGCTGCGCCTGGACTCAGGAACAAGAGGCAGAGGACTCCACTGGACTCTGCTTATGAACTCGGTGGAAAGGTGCTCTCTCTCTCTCTGACATATACTACACAGTGTACAGTACAGTATGTATTCCCTCTAATCATGGTAGGTCTTTGATTTGTTGTGTTTTTTTTTTCTAAAGAACACTGAAATCTTGAGAGCTCTGCAGAAAGCATCCGGACTGTCCCCCGACGCTGAGCCAATTAAACTCCTGTCTGTGCCCAAAGGAGCTCTGGGTGAGTTGCAGCATCAGCAACACCTACTCGCTCGGTCCCAGCTTTTCAAACACACAGTTCTGATCCAAGTCCTGTGAATGTTGCAGCTCATTCATTTGTTCAACGTCTGAGGCAGCAAGACTCCTCCAACAGCAGGAGACACAAACAGGCCCAGTCCATCAGCAGGTAGACCCTCAACAAGGCCCAACACCTCAGATGAGTGCAGAAACTGAAGCAATATTGAGCTCTGATGTTTTGGATGTGCTTTCATTCAGGATGCAGCACATGAAGAAAGGTTTGTCTGGCTCCTCCCTCAGGAGTTCCCCAGGCCTCCCCCAGGTACAAAACAACACTTGTTTTGTGACATTTTATCTCCAACATATTTTGTCCCCTTTGGACTAGATTTTTAAGAATGACGAACAAGTGAAACTAAATGTTCGATCACTTTTAGAACCATAACAGTAAAAGTAGAATCTGAGCACAGAAACTTAGGGTGTATTCAGACCAGGAAAGTCCTTTGGTCCAATTGTTTGGTCCGGGCCAAAAATGAACTTTATTTTTTTTTCGTTTAGTGCAGCTTGCATTCACATTGTGCTTTTTTGCAAATGAACTATAACTTGTAAACAAAGCCATGAGGCTGACGATCATTGCTCCCATTGGACAGAAAGGATGGGGGCGGGACTTAGCCACAGATCCAGAAGAAAACAAGGAAATCCTGCATGCTGCGGTTCTGATGCATACATTTTTGCTGATAGTACAACTGCAATAGCATTTAAAATGTCAGAAGCAGCTAATTTAATGGTGGTTCTGTGATGATATTCTAATTTTGGAGCGGTGTCAGTAAATGTGTCCCGCAACCCAAAGGAGACGAGATACACAGTGTGTTCTGACCCACTACATGCTGCAGCAGAGCTGCTAACAGGAGACGACGAAACAAGTATGTTTTCAGTTTATTTAGCTCAGCAGCAGTGGCCTGTGAAGTCCAAAAAGGTGCATGTTTAATGCAGTTGGTTCGGTTAYAGTCCGGTCTGTATTCACACCAGAAGAGAACTGAAGCGAACTGCACCAGAGTTCGTTTGGAAGCGGACCGAGGCCACCTCAAAAAGCAGGTCTCGGTCCGGTTGTTTGATCCACACCAGAGTTCGCATGAGTGTATTCACACCTGCAGAAAAGGTCCGGACCAACGCTGGAAACAAACTCTGATTCGTTTTAAAGCGGAGCAAATTATCAGGTCTGAATACGACCTTAATAAATACAAAGTTAGGAGTTCCATATGAGCTCAGTAATCATGCCTGTTTTCACTGTTTAATCTGTAGAAAGAGCAACACTTCTACTCAGTTTGTAAAAATAATATATAGTACAAAACATGCAGTACATATCTGAAAAAATAGAAAATAGATCTTACTCCTTAAATGGGATATTTCATGCAAAATCCACTTTTTTAGCTGTTAGATACATTTTGTTGTGGACTTGGCATCTCTAGGAGACAGAAAAGTTGAATTCAGTTTCTCCTGGTGCTGCATGTTTATATTTTGTTTGGGGCAGATTTTGCAGCCCATTCAGTTTTCTCTATTTTCTATTACGTGAAATTTTACGTGAAATTATCTGCGATGGAATTGCCAAATAAGTTCTGGACTTACCAACTACAATTTCCTCGTTTTAATTCTCCTCTGGTTCTGGGTCAGACTCTGGCTCCAACATGTAAGGCTGGATGGACAAGTCTTGTGTTGCTGATATATTTTAATTAAATTGTAAATAAAATGTCCCTTCACTGCTAGAAAATGCTAACCGCCTCTCTCAAACCGGAGTGGACCGGTCCAGAGGGGGTGGAGCTTACAAAACCAGGGCCCTCATGTATAAACGGTGCGTAAGGATAAAAAAGTTGCGTGCGCCAGGTTCTTTGCCCACGTTGGGATGTATCAAAACCAACGTTGCATGAAAGTGCGTATATTTACGTACACTTTTCACCTGCCGTGAGAATGTTCGGCAGCCACGCAAAGTTTTTCAGTCGACAGTTTTAACTCAAAAAGTCATGAATCTGACCTGAATCCACAGAAATATGACTCTGTTCTGTTTTCTGGATGTAAGGAGCGTCTGAACACGGTGTCAGATTTTTACTTTAGTTTGAGTTTTTATTGTTTAAACTCGAACGATCATGAAACTGAACTCCAGGACTGAAACTCACAAGAAAATAGATCAGCCTAAAAATGATCAAAAGAACCTCAGTCCAGTCTGTAAACTGTAAACTGTTTATATTTTTGTCACGTAGTTGGAAACATGCAGAACGCATGGCCTGCGAGGTGCACACACAGCTGAGGAATTGTCTAAGAAACATTTTAATTCTCACTGAGAAAAAAATGTTGTCAACTCAGCAGATTAATTCAGAACAGCTCAGCTGTGATGATTCCTCAGCTCCACAAGATGCAGACAATAGATTTGTTGCTGCGTAAAGTTGAGCGTAATTTGTAGATCAATGTCAGCTTCTCTGCAGATTGATATCACCACAAGAAGAATTGAGGGCAGTGTGTTTTTTAATTTGTTTTTTTGAATCACACCGAAAAAAATTACAATCAGGTTTTTTTTTTACTGTAGTGTAGTGAGTCGAGCCATGCAGCTGAATGAGAGACTTCATGATTCTAAAACATAAATCACACTGCGGCAGAAACGCTGTGACTTGTTTCTTCACATCAACTATTTAATAAATATTTTTCTAAGTTCTACCAAACTCATAGCTCCTCTGTGTTTACAGTCATTTATTAAAGACGTGTAAAGGTGGAAATGTCTCTCAGCCTCATGCGCCGCTGAGGACAGCAGCACACGCGTGGACACACCAACACCCACACACCTTTGTGAGTGGCAAACTCATTTTTACACCTCACTACTTATTTAGATGGTTTTTTCATCCATCCATCCATTTTCTTCCGCCTATCCGGGGTCGGGTCGCGGGGGCAGCAGCTTCAGAAG
>NW_013954230.1:16570-24822 GCF_001266775.1 Austrofundulus limnaeus
CTCCAGAGTGGAAGTACATCCAGCCCCTCTTAAGGAGACTGGTTCCAGAACCAGAACCATGCATCGAGGTGATGCTGACTATTCAAGCCGAAACCTCTCAGCCTCGCACACTAGCTCCAGCTCCTTCCCCACCATAGAAGTGACGTTCCACGTCCCAAGAGCCAGCTTCTGCAGCTGAGGATCAGACCGCCAGGGTCCCCTCCTTCGGCCGCCGCCCATTTCACATTGCACCCGACCCCTTTGGCCCCTCCTACAGGTGGTGAGCCCGTTGGAAGGGGGACCCACGTCTCTTCTTCGGGCTGAGCCCGGCCGGGCTCCGTGGGTAAAAGCCCGGCCACCAGGCGCTCGCCATCGTGCCCCACCTCCAGGCCTGGCTCCAGAGGGGGGCCCCGGTGACCCGCGTCCGGGCGAGGGAACGCCAGATTCAATGTTTTTTAACATCATAAGGGGTCTTCGGGCTGCGCTTTGTCTGGTTCCTCACCTAGGACCTGTCTGCCATGGGTGACCCTACCAGGGGCATAAAGCTCCAGACAGCATAGCTCCTAGGATCATTGGGACACACAAACCCCTCCACCACGATAAGGTAGCAGCCCAAGGAGAGGTTTTTTCACTCATTCTCCATTTAATGTATAATTTTCCTGCATCTAAAAATCCTTTCTGATCCCACAGAGAGGACAATCTGAGGAGAATCTCACACGCTGGACACATTTACATCTATTTTACATATTTAACTGGAGGCGTGTCAGGGGAGGTATCTCACGTGCGCTCAGTTCCACGTTCATTGGGATGTAAAGGAAAGGTGCTCAGAAACATGCGTGCGCACAGTCTTATACATCTGATTTTTTTGGTGCGGCGCACTTTTCTAAATTTGTCCGCACGCCAACGTTTAGTGTGAAAGTTGCACAATCCTTTATGCATGAGGCCCCTGCTGCTTTGAGACACACAGCTGAAAAGGGGTGAAAGAGGAGCTGGTAAAGTTAAAATAAGAAGGAACTCAGACCAAAGCATTGTAGTTCCACTTTATAAAGATTCCAAATGAATGATTTAAATGTGAAAAGGAAGGATTTAAAACCAGGATATGTCTAATTTAAACTTGGAGATCCTTAAGCTGAATCTGTGTCCCTAAATGGAACTTTAGTCCTTAAACTAGATCATAGTCCCTAAAGTAATTCTTAGTCCTGAAACTGGATCTTATCCATAAACTGGGTCTTAAGGCCCTGTCAAACTGTGGTGTTTTATGAAAAGTTGAAAGACATCTACGTTGAAGATGGAATTGAAAGAATCAACTGGAGGCTCCTTTAAGGCATACACACACTGTAATTCTAACAAATCTATCAAATATACTATTTTTATTAGCAATTTAGACATAAAAAAATGTTTCATAAGTTGGCATAATTTGTCTAGTGTGACAGGGCATTTAGTTTTTGAACTCTTTAGTCCTTAAACTGAGTCTTGGGTGTTTTTCTCTGCAGGTGAATCCAGACCAGAGGAGACTGAAGCGAGGGGAGACTGTGGAAGTCAGCAGCTTCTTAAAAAGCAACGATTCTCAGTCTCATCTCAAAGACTGGTCTCTGAGTCGCAGCCACACCTTGGACTCTGGAGTACCTGATCCTGTTTTGAGACTGAGAAGTGACACCGCTTCAAAAACGGGGGCGGAGTCTCTCAGCAGCCACCTTTCTTCTAAAAATGCCGTAGGAGCTGTGCAGGCAGCTGGTCTAACCTCCAGGTGTGCAGACGGCACACAGCCTGACCCAGACGAGGGGTCCGACTGCAGCGCGTCCTGTCCACATTCATCTGGAACTGAAACCAGACTCACCCCACCGGACCAGCCTGAGGAGGCTGTAGACTGTCCCAGTCAGAGTGTCCTGCCTGGAAACACCCACACTCTGCTTCACACTGAAGAGAACGTCCTCCATTTAGACATCTTACATGATGACTCTGGTCTACACTGCTCCCATCCTCCCAGCCCACAGTCATAAAGACAAGGGGTCTGGACTGAATCCAGCACGAAAATAAGACTTTTTGGTTTTCTTGTGTTCAGATTTGAAACAAGGTATAGAACTAGCGATAACCTGAGATCTTCTTACTTCACTAAATTCTAAAACCGTCTTCCTGACACGGACTCGGACCTTCCACAGCATCAAAAGCTGATTTCTCTTTGAGACACGTGTACCCAGCTGTCAGATTCATCAACACATTTTTGACACACTTTATTTCCCAGTGTCAGTTTATGGTTATTAACAGTTCAAGTTTTCATCAGCTGATGCTAGTATCTCTGCTCTAATTCAGTGCTGGTAGGAATCTAATCTGTAAAAGCTCTTTGCTTTTTTCAATAAACACCTTTTCCAGCTGTGTTCTGTCTCCACATTACTCCAGAAACTGTTCCCGTGTTAACACCTTGAGACAGAAATCAGCAGATCTCCAACAGCTCAGAGTAGAACCATGAAAATAATCAAACTCTTCTATGATGAGAATTTTGTCTTGAGGGCAGATTTGCAAGATTTGCACAAGTGCCTCTGAATTTGACTTAAAGTGCCTGTGACGTGCATATCCATGAAATACAAAAAGTCAACGAAAATATATTTGTATAAGAAACTTACCTTGATACACGATTTTACCCGTTATGTCATGTAATTGGCACATTTCTTTTGAATTTGGCTCAACTAAAGTGAAACGGGAAGTGGCATCAAAGGGGAAATCTTTGAGAAAGAAAACTTCGTTTTTTTTTAATATTTGAACTATGACTCTTTTTATGATAGTGGTTAAAATTATCTAAAGAAACATAATTCGTTTTTACAGTCTGGGTTGTTAGCCATTTTAGCAACGCTCTATATTCAGACGTTCCCCTTTGACATCACTTCCTGTTACTTCACATGCAAATATCTCAACAGCTGTTCATCTCAGCGACGTGAAATCTTTTTTACATTATGTTATCAATGTTATTTTTCCAAAAGTAAATCATATAATTAAAATTTGATGTCACAGGCACTTTAATGCTGCCTTCAAAACTGGTAAAAAGCTGGGAAATCTGAGCTTTACCATGTTTACTGGGTTAGTAGGGAAAATACATTTCTGACATATCACTCGTAAACCCTACAGTATATTAAAACACACACAGTGACATTACTGGGTTCCAAAAATGTTACATTGGTAGTTATATTATTAATTTGAAGTTTTCCAGAAACTATTACCTAATTAGAGGGGGTTTTGGTGTGGTTTGACAGTGCCCACCTCTTTCCTTCTACTTGCTGAAAGGAAGAGCTGAGAACACATTCTCAACTCAAAAGACGCATTGATTTTGTGAAACATTGCTACAGAGCAGGTTGGGAGGAGGTTATTTAGTTTTATTTATTGTTTTTGTTTTTTTACATCCTACATGCTCTCTGAGACATTAAAAAACTGAAGCTGAGTTTTTGTAAAAAAAAAAAAATCTGTATCCCTACAAAATGAGTGAGAATCATAATCTACACATTGACATGTATGCTGTCCTCTCTGAGCCAGCAGGTCATGACAGATGGGTGCCCATCCTGAGCCTGGTTCTGGTTCTGCTGGAGGTTTCTTCCTGTTAAAGGGAGTTTTTCCTCTCCACTGTCACCACTGTGCTGCTCAGGATGGGAGACTGTGATGAAGTGAAGATTCCACACAATCTGCTGCTCCTTTCCTTGTATAGATAATTTTTACTAATTGACATTTTATAACGCATGTGAATGTTTTTGTGTCTTGGGATGACTTTAGTAGTGAATTAGTGCTGAATTGAATAGAATTAATTTAATTGTGTCACTTGTGTAAAATCCTTTCCTTGGGCTGCCACCTCATGGTGGTGGAGAGGTTTGAGTGTCCCAATGATCCTAGGAGCTATGTTGTCAGGCGCCTCATGCCCCAGTAGGCAAACTGGTTCTAGGTGAGGGATCAGACAAAGAGCAGCCCAAAGACCTCTATGATGAGTACCATAAATGGAGTCAGTGTTCCCTTGCCCAGACGCGGGTCACCGGGGCCCCACTCTGGAGCCAGGCCTGGAGGTGGGGCACGTTGGCGAGCGCCTGGTGGCTGGGCTTTTGCCCATGGAGCCCGGTCGGGCACAGCTCGAAGAGGAGACGTGGGTCCCCCTTCCCATGGGCTCACCACGCGTGGGAGGGGCCGTAGGGGTCGGGTGCATTGTGTTGGGCAGTGGTCGAAGGTGGGGACCTTGGTGGTCTGATCCTCGGCTACAGAAGCTGGCTCTAGGGACGTGGAATGTCACCTCTCTGGAGAGGAAGGAGCCTGAGCTGGTGTGTGAGGTTGAGAGGTTCCGACTAGAAATAGTTGGACTCACCTCAACGCACCGCTCTGGCTCTGGAACCAGTCTCCTTGAGAGAGGTTGGACACTCTTCCACTCTGGAATTGCCCATGCTGAGAGGCTTTGAGAAGGAGTGGTCATACTATCCGCGCCCCCATCTCGGTGCCTGTATGTTGGGGTTCACCTCGGTGAACGAGAGGGTAGCCTCCCTCCACCTACGGGTGGGGGGACGGGTCCTGACTGTTTGTGCCTATGCGCCTAACAGCAGTTCAGATTACCCACCCTTTCTGGTGTCCTTGGAGGGGGTGCTGGAGTGCGCTCCTAACAGGGACTCCCTCGTTTTGCTGGGGGACTTCAACGCTCACGTGGGTAATGACAGTGAGACCTGGAGGGGTGTGGTTGGGAGTTCGCCACCAACGTTATTTATGGTGGGGATGGTGCGCTGCTGACCTCAACTCGGGACGTTGTGGGTCGGTGGGCGGAATACTTCGAGGACCTCCTCAATCCTACCGACACTTCTTCCCATGAGGAAGCAGAGCCTGGGGACRRTGGGTTGGACTCTCCAATCTCTGGTGCCGAGGTCACTGAGGTGGTTCAAAAGCTCCTCAGTGACAGGGCGCCGGGGGTGGATGAGATTCGCCCAAAGTTCCTTAGGGCTCTGGATGTTGTGGGGTTGCATTGGTTGATACGACTCTACAATACTGCATGGACATCGAGAGCAGTTTCCCTGGATTGGCAGACCAGGGTGGTGGTCTCCCTATTTAAAAAGGTGGACTGCAGAGCTTGTTCCAACTACAGGGGGATCATGCTTCTGAGCCTCCCTGGTAAGGTCTATTCAGGGGTCCTGGAGAGGAGGGTCCGTCGGATAGTCGAATCTCAGATTCAGGAAGAGCAGTGTGGTTTTCATCCTGGTCGTGGAACAGCGGACCAGCTCTACACCCTTAGCAGGGTCTTGGAAGGTGCATGGGAGTTCGCCCAACCAGTCTACATGTGTTTTGTGGACTTGGAGAAGGCGTTCGACCGTGTCCCTCAGGGACTCCTGTGGGGAGTACTCCGGGAGTATGGGGTACCAGGCCCATTGGTACGGGCTGTTTGGTCCCTGAATGACCGGTGCCAGAGCTTGGTCCGCATTGCCGGTAGTAAGTCAGACTCGTTTCCGGTGAGAGTTGGACTACGCCAAGGTTGCCCTTTGTCACCGATTCTGTTCATAACTTTTATGGACAGATTTTCTAGGTGCAGCCAAGGTGTTGAGGGGATCCTTTTTGGTGACCTTAYGATCYCYTCTRTGCTTTTTGCGGATGATGTGGTCCTATTGGCCTTATCAGATCGTGATCTCCAGCTCTTACTGGAGCAGTTCGCAGCCGATTGTGAAGCGGCCGGGATGAGAATCAGTGGCTCCAAATCCGAGACCTTGGTCTTGAACCAAAAACCAGTAGCGTGCCGCCTCCAGGTCGGGGAGGAAGTCCTGCCCCAAGTGGAGGAGTTTAAGTATCTTGGGGTCTTGTTCACGAATGAGGGAAGAATGGAGCAGGAGATTGGCAGGCGGATTGGTGCTGCATCTGCAGTGATGCAGGCGCTGTACCACTCTGTTGTGGTGAAGCGGGAGCTGAGCCAGAAGGCAAAAGCTCTCAATTTACCTGCATTCCTACCCTCATCTATGGTCACGAGCTTTGGGTAGTGACCGAAAGAACGAGATTGTGGATACAAGTGGCCGAAATGTTTCCTTCGCAGGGTGTCTGGGCTCTCCCTTAAAGATAGGGGGAGAAGCTCGGTCATCTGGGAGGGACTCAAAGTAGAGCCGCTGCTCCTCCACYTCGAGAGGAGCCAGTTGAGGTGGCTCAGGCATCTGGTTAGGATGCCTTCTGGACGCCTCCCTGGAGAGGTGTTCCGGGCATGTCCCACTGGGAGGAGACCCAGGGGAAGGCCACACTGGATGGACTATGTTTCTCGGCTGGTCTGGGAGCACCTTGAGATTCCCTCGGACGAGCTGGTCCAAGTGCCTGGGGAGAGGGAAGTCTGGGTCTCTCTGCTTAGGCTTCTGCCCCCATGACCCGATCCCGGATAAGCGGCAGAAAACAGACGGATGGACAGACGGACTTCTGTAAAATACCCAGACTGGTAAAATCTTGGCACACATTTTGTTTTTAACAAAACTTTCAACTGGATAATCAGGTTTTGTGTAGATGTGATAGTTGTGGCATCTGTTTAAGCACAAGATGCTTCAGATGTTTACCTACGTGTGAAACAGCTGACCGGTATCAGGAAGTACCTGAAAATGATAAAGTAGACGTTTGCAGTCATTCTTGTCATTGGACACCAACACAAGCTGCCTTTTACAAACCCTCTGACAGGTAAATATCTCAACATGTTTTCATTTTTAATTTTGCTTTAAAGCATTTTAGCTTTAAGAACTGCATGTTTCTGTTTATCTCCTTTTAAAACTGTTATTTTGATCATAAAAAAACATTTAAATAAACTAAGACCAAAGAAGCTTTTAAATCTGGTAACTTGTGAACGCTCACAATAACAATTTCTGGAACCATTTAATAACTCTGGAAATTAAAGTCCCTGGTGTTTTTATGGCAGACATGAACCATTTTTATCATATATATATATAAGCCTATTGGGGTCAAAGAAGCCAGCACACAACTGATGGTCTCAAATACAGGAAGACATCCTTTTTACTAGTGCATTTTTACAAGTACTCGTACAAAATGTTCCGATATTTAGGACTGATACAAATACTCTGTATTGATACTGTTTTGAATGTGTCACAGTTTGTATTTCAATCGAAAAGTTTTTCAGTTCCATGTTTAAGAATTTTATACACGAAAGAAATTCTCATTTATTTTTATTTATTTTAAATGTTGCAACAGTTTGTGTCATGCTGTATATTTGATTTGATCCAGTCAGAGGGGCTGCAGGCCTTATTAAAGTCATTTTTTGGGGGGAGGGGGGGGGCGGTGGTCCTGGTGAAGTGGCAGAGCAGCTGGCTTGGGACCTGAAAGTCACAGGCTCGACTCCCTGCCATGCCCGCATGTCGTGGTGCCCCTGAGCAAGACACCCAACCCCCCAACCTACCCCGGGTGCCCACGCAGCCACCCGGGCACCCCACACACACACACACACACACACGATGGGTCAAATGCAGAGCACAAATTTCTTCATTGTATGGGAACATGCACTGATGACCAATAAAGTACCTTTTAAAGTCATTATGTAATACTAAGGTTCTAACTCAGTGAGTACTTGGTATTGGTGAGTACCCAAACAAATACTTTGAAAAAACTGGTATCAGGATGCCCCTACTTTTTACAAAACTGAAAACTATTCCAGGCGACTACCATAAAAAATGCCTTTATTCAGAAAACTCAACATTTTGTGATGTTTAGATTATTTCAGAGTCAAATGAAGTGAAATAAAGCAAACTGATAAAACTTGTTTTACAATAACACAGCATGAGGAACATTCCATCTATTCTCTGAGATCCAGTAAAGCCACGCCTGTTTTATGTAAATATGCACAAAGAATTCATGACTGTCATCAGTTCATTGTCACCAACGGGAACTGAAAAATATATGTTTTTATCTTCTGTCATGCTACCAACATTGTTTTACTTTAGGCTGATGTGGGACTAATTTGATACTAATACACAATCTGTGCTCTAAAAAGACATTTCAAAATAAAAGTACTGTCAAGGGAAAAGCAACATAGTCTGTATTGCACTCTTCATTTATTTTGGTTTGCAAACATTCAAAGTTTAGTGGTATGTGGTTCATTATTATGTATTCTATCTGTAAAAAAATCATTTTAAAGTTTAAAAAATAACTCTCATATTCAAAATCAAAATGACAGATTTTTTAACACGTGGGGCACCTTTAAAACCACTATGCACTCTTTACCTTAAGGCCTGAAATGGTCTCTCTCTCTCTCTCTCTCTCTCTCTCTCTCTCTCTCTCTCTCTCTCTCTCTCTCT
>NW_013954230.1:25822-35676 GCF_001266775.1 Austrofundulus limnaeus
CACACACACACACACACACACACACACACACACACACACACACACACACACACACACATACGTGGACAAAAAAGGAAAAGAAAGAAGTGAAAACAAATGTGTGTGGACCTGAACATATCCAAAAGCACACAAATGCACATTCAGACACATCTCTTTATCTTCTTATCATCCCTCTCCTCTAATTCATGTTCTAATTCAGATTTTTGTTTGTATGATACTGTAAATATCATGTTTTTTTTGTTCGGTTTTGTTTTTGTTTTATAAACATTTACACATTTAGCACAGTGAAGAGATGGGGAAAAACTCATGTAATAATGTTTGTTGGTGCTAAATTAACCAGAACCAACACTGGAGGGGTTAAAGAAAATCTCCAGTTGACTCACTAAAGCTGCAGTTCAAATCAGACTGTTCCATCGCAACTTTATGAACTGCAGGGCTTTTCAGTGTTAAAATCTCATGTTAGAGCTGGACATTTATAGTTTTATAAGACTTTTTTTAACCATCATGTAAAGTTAGACGTTGTTGTTGGAGATGCAGTTTAGAGGGAGCAGCATATTTAGTGTGTGAGCAAACCACTGAAAAAATATCAAAATCAGTAAACAACTGCTGTCTAATATGAACTGTAATCAGCCAATCATTGCGGTTATAAAATCAGGGACTGCTGGTCCAAAACGTCACTATCTTAGTGGTTCAGTCTCTGACAAAAAGCCTCAGAAATACAATGAGAATAATTGTTAGTTTGTTTTTGTTTTGTTTTTATTGGAAATCAGGTTTCATTTAGATCTTATAAAAGTGCAAATCTAAAACTTAAAGGTAACATAAAGCTAAAAGGGAGACAAAATGTAGTCTTGCTAAAAAAAAGTAGCTGCATTAAAAATATAAGGGTTGAATGACGGTGCAGGTAATGTATCGATTAATTAYGACAGTAAGAGGGTTGGAGGTTCGCCTCCCAGCCTAACTATGCTCCATGCATATTCCTTCTCACRGGCCCTGTCACACTATAATGTTTTAGACAACTTATGCCAACTTGYGAAAATTTTAAAGACATCTACGTTGAAGATGGAATTAACAAAATCCACTGGAAACCTCTTTTAGACATTTACACACTGTAATGCTAACAGATTGATCAAACATATATTAGAAATTTAGACATAAAAAGGTCATAAATTGGCATAAGTTAACTAAAAATGCCAAAGTTTGACAGGACCTTAAGACCAAAACTTGCATTTTGAGTAGGGAATGGTAGTTTGTCTTTGACCCTTTGATGAACTTGCAATCTGTCCAGGGTGTCCTCAGCCTCCCACATTGTTGAAGGAAGGCACCAGCTCACTGCAACCCTCAAATATAAAAAAGTGAATAAAAGTGGATGACGTATGAAAGTCACAGAAACAGGGAAACAACAATAAAAGTTAAATGTKAGTTAAGCAGTATTAAGTAAAACACTTGTTTTAATGTTTGTTTGTTTTTTTTTTCATTTACACAAAGCAGCTGGAATCATTGAGGTTTGCATCTGTTTATTAGTAGCCTGCTACTTTAAAGACATAGCTTGGATGTTTGAAGTCAGGTTGTGTGGAAAAGCTGTGAGCAGTAGCAACTCTGGATGACCTTTGTTTGGAAGAAAAGAGTTTGATTCTGGCTGGACTGAGGAGCTAAAGCCGGGTCTGAGTGGACCGAAGTGGAATGGTGCCAATGCCATCTTAAAAACATCTCCAACCTAAAACATTTCAAARTTATTAATTTGACACCTTTTCTTCAATGGGTAACTTCACATGAGGACTTCATAGTTATTTGCATTGAGGGACCATGTTGGTCTGTTATACCCACYTCACACGGGATGAATGTGGCTGGATTGTGTCAAATGTTTTGTGAAGGCAATAATGATGCTGCTATACTCCTAACTGCCTAATAGGATTTCCCTGTTRTTGTCCATTTCTCAGACACTCTGTCCTGCAAACTCACTGGATTGGCACAAGTCTCTCTGGTTGTGTTAGGRTTCAGTTAAATCAAAACTTTGATCATGTCTGTGTCAGGTTGTTTTTAAGGATCTTRTCAGAATCTGCAGGATTCTTGCATCAGTTTTAACTGTGCTGTGAAGAAGAAAACACCATTCAAAATCACGAGGTTCACAGGATGAAATAGTTGTTTTTTTGTATAGAACTTTGACCACTCATCCATGCTTCCTCATCCAGCTGGCCTGAAAACAATGAGACAAGAGCTTCTTACTTAAAATCCAAAAGTGTATATTGTCATATTCACAAGCAGAAACATAATTCCCTCAGCTATGAAATTCTTACTTTGCTGTCAACGATGAATACCAGAGGAGACAAACCAAAATTAATTTGCAAACAWGAGAAAACCAAGAGTACCAAAAGGTATAATGTGCCAAATTGAAAATCAAATACGTCAAAAAAGGTACAAATGTGCAAGAGGTAACAGTCAAGTGAAAGAAACATTTCTGAGCCTGATGGCACTTGGGAAGAAGGAGTTCTTAAATCGGAGGTTCTACATTTCTCACTTCTGTACCTCCAGCCATGGGGGTAAAAGTGTGAATAGTCTGTGTTGGGTGTGGGTTGGGTCTTTAAGGATGGAGGCAGCCTTCCTGCAGTCTCTGCATATACTCCCCCCCTTTTTTGTACTTTAGAGTTGTGAACACTACTTTTTTCCTCTTGTACAAATTATTTAACCATTGTTAGACTTAAAAAGCTGAATATCAGTGTAGAGCAATAAACAATCTTTACCAAATTCTAAAGGCTAATCAATCATAAACTCAAGATGGCCAAGATGAACTTATTGAGATGAAATTTGTTGTAGTGTAGCCAAGAAGGATCACATGCCAATGCTAAACCCAATTTAAGCTAACCACTAATGCTAACGCTAACTATACACAGTGGTATAATTCAGCCATTTTTAAACATACACTGATGATATCAGAGAACAAACTTAAACAAAACCKAAATGCAAATACAAAATCCAAGATCATCACCMATTTATAAATTGTTTGGGGGTGGCACCTGGAGTGGCCAATCAGGTGCTAGAGATGGCACTTGTCACCCTGGCCACCCCTCTGACTCCGCCCCAATACAGTTGTATGATGATGGGTGTATGTAGCAGCCGCTTTATCAAGAGTGATGCAATAAGTTACTTGCAGGTGCGGGTGAGATTGGGTTGTATTCTTGCCATGAGGCCAAGCTTCAAACTCTCAACAACAGCCACCCCAGTGCACCATGGGTACTCTCTCCAATGCTCCACCCACGAACTACAGACAGTTGTGCATGTTCAAAAATCCCTGACCTCACTAAAAYCATGCACATTCTGTCTGATTTTATTTATTTTAGAAGTAGTTATCATCCAATGCCAGGGAATCAACAAAAAACRTCATGAAAGTAATCTGTTATGTACACTATGCCAGAAGAACTGAAAAGGAAAAAGATTACGTAAAACTGAATTTAATCATATTCATTTGAACCTAACATAACTTATTTTTGTTTTACACCATCAGATAAAAGTTGAATTATAGATTGAACCTTTTGTTTAACAGTCTGCTGCCCTTGGGTCCAAATGACCCATGAGACCTGGCTTTTCTTTTAATTAGTTTAAAATATGCTGAAAATTAGAGCCTGATTACAATGAACGCCCAAAAATTTTTTTAAAAAGTGTGGTTTGAGGCATAAAAGGCACAAAAAGTATGCAAATTAAATTCTTCTTCTTATCTTTTTTAAAGGTAACAACCACCTTCACTTGTATTATAAGTGAACAAAATGTCATAAAATCTGAATTTAATGATGTTCTTGRAACATTCATTTTGTGCTTTGTCCTCATCTTTTTGGTTACTTAAAATATCTGCTTCTTTTGAATTCTTTATAAAATAATCAATTCTGTTTTTGATACAGCTCTGCTGAATTCCCCTCACATATTTCCCCACTGAATCTCAGGCTCTGTTATCCCACACCAGCTCCACATCGTGTACTAAACATTAAGTCTGTGACATTTTGTGCCACGTTTGCAGAGTTGAGTCAAATGTTGCATGACATCTTTTTGTTCCACGCTTCAAACTGTCATGTTCCAGTGAAGCAGAAATGCCTTAACTCACACTCAACGAAGAAATGTAAGAATTCCTCAGAAAGTGATGCCATGTTACTCTAATTAAACGTGGAAACTGCGCCGCTGTGTGGAATCTCAGAGAGTCTTTGCTGATGCAGTCAGTCACTGTGAGCGCTGCATCGGCGCCGTAAATGCACAAATGAGGTTCAAACGTGTGAATGCCAGAAGAAAAACACCCTTCATGAAGAGTCAGATTTTTTCCTTTTGTTCAGCTGTCAGCTGCACAGCTTTATGCTCCGGYAAAGTCTTTGGTAAGTTGTTGGAAATCAAAGAACAAACACGTGGCAGTTGACTGATATGTGAATAAAAAAGGCACTGTTTCTCCTTCAGATCTGCAGCTCTGAGGGAGGACCACGCTCCCTTTGATCAGGCTGCAGCAAACCTTCTGTTTTGTAATGATTTGTGTGACAAGAACAATAAATGGATATTGCAATAATGAAAGCTGTCTGCATTTTGTTTTCCTTGTATTCAGAGTGATGTAGCTGTGTGTTTCTGCAGACTGTAGAGCTGTGTTTTAGCGTTCAGCCCTTGACAATGAAAGGGGACTTCACAGCCACTGACAATCCGAGTCCATTATTTGGCTCCATGAGGTTCAACCTTTTAATATCAAACACAGTACTGTGCAAAAGTCTTGGCCCAGCTCTAATCTCTGCATTTTAACTTCTATAGCTCCATATTTATTGGTTTGCCACATCAGTTAAATGTCTTATAAACCAACATATGTTGGTGAAACAAAAAATTATTACTAGAGGTAGTAGTAGTAGTAGTAGTAGTAGTAGTAGTAGTAGTAGTAGAAGTTTATTCGTTTCATTTGTAATACAAAATTAACAAAGTTCAAAAAAACACAATCAAAATGAAATCAAATGAAATGAAAGGCAGCAGAAGAAGAATAAATCTTATGATATCTGCCACTTTTATACCCAAAATGTGTTCAAAAGAAAAGTAAAATACAATAAAAATTCAAAACAACTTAAAACACTTAAAAATGAATTAAAACAAAAATTAAGAAACCAAATCGAACAACAATTAGCATGAATTCACTTATAATTCTCCATATTTCTTCAGAATACTATTTTTTAACATTCTATTCAAAATATACAAGGTTCTGGCATTTTTAACCTCATCTTCTATGCTGTTCCACAATCTTATTCCCTGGATTAAAGTGGATCAGTCCTTCAGGCTCGTACGAAACCAGGGTTTCACAAACATTTCAATTCCTTTAAGAGAATCACAGCTCCCTCTTTTAACAAAATTTACCTGAATGTTGGAAGGTAAGGCATCTTTATGAGCTCTGTACATTAACAGTAAAATAATCAACCAAATCATAGAATTTTAATAATTTCAAGTCATGAAACAATTTATTTATTTATTTATTTTTAATTTATTTTCTATGACGTTTTCGGAACTATTATATCACAGTATTTGCAACAAAATTGCTAAATAAGGTCTGGTCTTACTGACTACAATTTGGTGATCTTCATTCTCCTCTGGCTCTGGGTCAGACTCTGGCTCGACAAGACTGGATGGACAAGTCTTCCCTTGTTGACATCTTTTAATTAATTAGTAAATACAAAGTTTCTGTGCTGCTACATAGTTGTAAACCCATATATCAAACTGGCATGAACCTGTCTGGAGGTTGGCGGGGTGTGAAGTGCCTTGTTTGGATTTAAAGGGGCAATATCATATAAAATCAACGTTTTTGAGCTTCAYATCATGTTATAATGTTATCCTCTCATCAAAAATGTGCCCAGAGTCTTGCTTTGACTCATTCATGCATGTTTGACAAATCCTGCAGTGTCCTGAGGCAGCCAGGCAGGGGAGTAAAAACGACCAGTTGGGCCTAGAATCGCCTTTTGGGATCAGCTCCTCCTCCGGCTGAGTAAGGGGTCTCTGCAGTAGGTTTTGTCCTGTGTGCAGAGACGGCCCGACTCGTGATTGGCGGAGGTTTCGATGTGGGCGGAGATGGCCCAGGAGACGTGATTGGTTGGATTGACAGTGGGGTTTGAGGGAGAAAGGGTTATCTGCGGAGTCAAAGTGGGCGTGTCTAAAGCATAAACACTGTGGGCTACAAGGCCTACATGACTGTATCCTTAGAYCCTGCTTRWYYCTTTACAGCCTGACCCTGACCCCAACACTAAGGTTAACCAGGAGAAATGTGACCCAAGTAGGGTTCTCCAGAAAAAGTGGTGCCGTACAGTAACGCCCCTTTTGTTCTTGTTCATTCAGGTGTGTCCCTTTAACAAAGTCCATCAAATCAGGTGTGTCGCTTTAGAATCACCTTTCCTTGTGACCCTCGTCCGCACTCGTGTGCAGAGACCACTACTTGGTTTGAGGAGGTTGGGGGAGTAGCTTGATCGAGTCAGGCAGGAAGCAACATGTTTTTTAAGATTAATTTTAGTCATAAATTGAGAAAAGAAAGTGCTAGCTGCATGAAAGTTGAACGCCATACATGTGAAATAATGTGTAACAATATGGCTTGGTTAAAACATCCCTAACCAGCCTGGAAAATGATCGCTAAAAATATAAAAAATTACTCTATGTTTGGTTTATTTTTATTCAGCCAGATTCAACATGGCCACCACAKCTAATTGGTTTAATAACAAAAATRACACATAACGCCTACCTGAAATAATTGCCCTAAGTTTTTAGAGAAACAAAAAGTGTACCATGTGACATCTTTTGAGATTCTTGACAGACTTGGAAAAAAAAGGTGTTGATATGAGTAAGCATAAAAAAAACTGAAAAAGTTTCGTAAAAATTTWGTTCAAAACATGTTTTATGCAAGGCAGCAGACAATATGCAGCCTTCAAAATTTGTTTTGTGTTTTATTATTGTGCTGTATGTTTGCTGTAAAACTTGTAGCATGTTCCTGACTGTTTTAAAAATAGGTGGAGCTTGTTAGAAAAAAAGACCTGCTGTTCAGCACAGTGCTGCCCCCATCTGGTGYAAAAATGCTCCTACACTCCTGGAGTTTTGAAACAGAACAAAGATACATCTATGTTTTTTTAGCTTAATTTTTTTATGCTCACTCATGCACATTTATGTTAGTGATTATGAGTCTCATAAGATGACATTTGCAGGAGAAATCCACAAGATGGTGCTGCTCATCACACATGATGAGTGAACACAGGGAGACAAGTGGAAGGCAGCGTTTTTGAACATCATTCTCTCTAGCTGCAGTCAGAGAGAAAGAAACAATCGACCAGAGGCTGATGAGGAGATGTGCACCTGTGCACACTAATGAGACAAAAACAAAATCCATTTTCTTAATGTCACCGAGAATGTGAGGAATCACTTCCACATCGGTGGGTTTACACCCCTCCACGCTGCAGGCTTGATTTGCACAGCGAGTGGCTTTTTGACTGATTTTAGGAATTCACATTCATGAAACACAGAGGGGGGAGAAAAACTTACAGTACAGCTGTCTAATTGCAGTCAAATCAGTTCTCCAGACTTTACACAGATGCACCTGCAGTCCTTAAAAAAGGGGGAAAAAAGCAACAACTCAGTTTGACTGAATTTCAACAAGCACCAAACAGCCCAGTCAGAGCAGTTTCAAAAAYGATGCTGTTTTCTTGGTGAAATCCCACCTGCAGCATCTTTCTGTTGCTTTTTCCTTCTTTATTTATTTATTTTCATTTCTGTTGCCCATTAGTGTGGGCAGCACTGCTCCTTCTGTTAGTTAACTGGGAATTTTAATTCCGCAGCTCTTTCATGCATTCCACTCACAGTCAATTTGAATTTCAACTAAAAAACAGTTTTTATATTATTTAAAGATAGACTGGATCAATTTTACCAAATGTTTTAATACTAAATGAAAGCTGAGGGGTTTACAGGCTGCATCAAAGTGCCTGAGGGGGACAGAGAGAAACAGACATGAAAACATGGTTCCTTGAGAGGATTCTGGTTTTTGTGAAAAAGGGAATAATGAGTAGACTGAAGCAACTGAGGGCACAGAGGTGATGTTCTGCATACACTTGCTTGGAATATGGTAATTTTACATTGTTGCCTTTCACAYGCGTACAGGGCATTATATTAAAGTCAACATCTTTAGGGTTAACACTTTAAGGAATGAAATATCTAAGAATAAAATGTGAACCTTTTTCAAAAAATGGCAACAAAAACATTTTACAAAAGATGTACAAAGTGAAAAAAAAATTAGAAAAACATAGTTTCATTGTTTAAAGTGCAGGTATGTATAAGTAAATAGTATTTTAAACTTCACCTTTACTAAAACTGAAAGGATTAAATACAGTTAATCGTTTAATTAAGCATGTTAAGAACTGCTAATTATAATCGGTCACTGTTTTAAGATGGAGCCAATTCAGAGTGCAGACTCAGCACAAAAAGCTTAAAAACATATAAACGTTTTTCATAAAAGGCAAAACAAAAGGCTGCTGTGGTCACCAAGAACAGGAAGGAGAAACAGGAAACCAAAGAGCAAACCTCTCAAATCATGAGACCCTGATGAGCTGATGGCTGATGAGCTGTTGGAAACACCTGAACTGATAACAGGTGAGAGGGACAGGCTGATTAAAAAAAACTCTGAGGGCCTAACTGTTGGATATGGGCACCAGTGACCCCCATGACCCTGAAAGGAAGAAACGTKTACAGAAAATGGATGGATGCAAATGAATTAGTTTATATCTGAAAAGGACTTGAGAAGGTCCTCTGGACAAGTTCTTCTTTGATGAAACTTTTTTTGTCTCTTCTTGTTTCTTCTCCAAGAGACTTCTTCAGTCTGAGGAGCTACAGGTAAACTCAGCCTTATGGTGGGCAAACAAGTTTAACGACGGTAATCAAAACTGTTCCCCCAGGATGAGCTGGAAAATGTTGCTGGGTTTTTCACCTGGACCTGTTGCCTCTGTGACCGGACCATAGATAAGTGACAGAAGATGGAGAAGAAGAAATTTGCACTGATTCAAAAAATATGGAACAGTGTGATTCATTGTTTGTTTGTTTGTTTGAAAATGGGTCAGTTCCTCATTTTAAGGGGCAGYAGGTGACCCTAAGCTCCACTGACAGCCATTGTGCAGCTTTCCTCATGGTTCCTCCGAGGATCGTGGGGTTGTTCAAAGATAACTCAAAGTGCAAAATTACATTTATGTTTGATCAGAACATCTAAAAACATAGTTTTGTCACCATGACTGTGAGACGAAGGTAGTTTTAGAATCCAGCACCCTACAGAATGAGTGGCATCCCACCTCTACTGTCTGGGCAGGGAGGTCTGGGAGGCAGTGTATTTAAGAAATTAACCCTAAATGTAAAAGAGAGAAGTCTGTTTGTAAATATTATATACATGTATATATATAATGCTGCCCATTGTGCAACAATACATGTACCCATATCAAACGGTATCTAACAGTGCTTTAGGTTCAATACACATCATGTATCAAACAATAAAGATTTTTAAAATTTACTTTATCAACTTGTCTTCTGAAGATGCTCTGTGTTGAAGGATCAGTGGATCTGTGTTCGACTACTCCACCTAGTCTGCATTTTTGAGGGCAGATCCACAGAGAAACTTGCTCTTTCAGCAACATTTAATTTAAAAACTGTACTTTTGAGGTTAAACAAATGTTCATTATTAATTTAAATAAATTACAAGTTAAAAGGGGCATGGAAATTTCTCTTTTTTGTATCGAAAAAATATCGGACTGTGAGACTAAAGTATCGAACCGAATCGTGAATTTCCTGTATCGTTGCACCCCTAACACACACACACACACACACACACACACACACACACACAC
>NW_013954231.1:0-707 GCF_001266775.1 Austrofundulus limnaeus
ACACACACACACACACACACACACACACACACACACACACACACACACTGAGCCCAGCTCGGAGAATGAAATTTGGAGAATATGGAAAACTAAAGACAGAGCCTGTTCCATATTCAGAGGCAGAGCTGTCAGAGGGTGATTCAGTGAGGCTGCAGGAAATGAGAAAGTCATGCATTTATGGCTCCACTAGATTGAGTTGCTGCTCTGTGCGTACGTAGCACCTTGAATGTGACAAATCTATACGCCGGCCCAAGGTTTCTGCCATGTTCATGATTAATAGCTTTTTTTTTCACTCTGCATTTGTGCTGACTGCTCACCTGAACAGTTTGACACCTGCCTCCTCCTCCAGCTGGGCCCACAGCTTGTAGCTCTCCTCCATCATCCGGACGTAGAAGTCCTGGTTGTAGGCTTTGCGAATGATGCGGGTCTGACCATGAGAGCTGCCTCGGGAGTGAGGCAAAACAAACTGAAAACACAAGAACATGGACTCGTAAAGGAGACCGACGTCAGCGAGCATCTGAAGGTTTAAAGCTGCTGGAGAGCAGCGAGAAATACCAGAGGTGCATAAAGTACTTGAAAGAAATAACGGTATTTATTTGTGTATAATACGATCTCATGTACAATATGACCCCCCGTAATCCTCAAACTACCTCCAGTTTCATACAGACTTCAAGATTTTATACATATCAGTAAAATGATCATTGGAC
>NW_013954231.1:2350-3447 GCF_001266775.1 Austrofundulus limnaeus
CATTTCTGTAATCCTCAGGGGAACAAACTATTTTATATTTAATACTAAATTCCTCATATTTTAATAAATCCCCTATCAAATGAATAATGGTCCAAATTAGTTTTTCCATGATCCATCCTTCCATGAATATTGATTTTCTTCTTCYGYGGTCTGCATTTTAATTYTAAACGTCACATGCAGCAATGAATTGTGGGTAATACACTTCGCCRAAGTCTGTAGAAATGCRGACTTTGAGTAAGGGTGGAAATAGTACCCAAAATGGGCGGGGCAAAAGGCGGATGTAGAGAATSTGGGACACACTACGCACTCAAACCCTTCAACATGAATGTGCATTTGAAGTGCACAAGAGAACGAGGGTGGGASTGTGGGTACTGGGGTCAAGGTCTGCAGAGGCCTAATGAAGCACTCYTTAGGTCCAGCTGTGTTGAACCAGGGCAGCTCCTGCAGGACACCGGCCCTGGAGGACCCACTTTGGACACCACTGCTGTAAAGTCTGGTGCAGACAGTGTAAAAACTGTTCAGGAAGCTAAGCTGTCAGGTCTGTGAGCCTCCTGGATCCTCACAGACCTGACAGATCTGTGAGCCGAGAACCAAYCAAGACCGGTCAGATTATTTTACATCATCCAGTGTGAGGAGGGATGAATCAGTCTGTRTCATAGCTGGGTTATTTCATTACTTTTCTTCTTCTAGACTCATTTGATCGGTTTCACTGGACCATGTCAGGACTTTCATCAGTCTTCTGACCAAGGGCAGTTCTAGAGGTGGGGTTACAGAGGTATTGGCCCCTGCTGAAATCTGATTGGCCCCCTGAAGTGCCCCTGTCCTGTCACTCATCTGCCCTTTGCCTGAGAGCATTGATGGTGGGTGCAGTTCCATGTTCAAACACTAGCTGTGTTTCCATTACAAATGTGCACAAAACTTTGTCGATATTCTGTTAATGTCTAAAAAAAACAATTTCGCAACTACTGTGTTTCCATTACAAATGTGCACAAAACTTTGTCGATATTCTGTTAATGTCTAAAAAAAACAATTTCGCAACTACTGTGTTTCCATTAAGTAAGAAATGCTATTAAAGTCACGCATGAATACGTTTGTTC
>NW_013954231.1:4207-6103 GCF_001266775.1 Austrofundulus limnaeus
GTTTTGTTTTGTTTTGTTTTTATGTTGGGGGTGCGGTTTATAGTCCGGTGCGTCTTATAGTCCGAAAATTACGGTAGTAAACTCACCGTCTACAATTTCCCAAAAACACAGCATACGTAGCCGCTCCCAAGTAGGGACTTGTCTCTGGAAAGCCTCGATAAAAGACGCCGACGTCTCCTCTGATGATGAGCGTTAGTGTCGTGGTAGCAACATGCTATGTATTTACATCCATTGCTGCCATGTTTGTAATGACTTATCGCGAGAACAAACGTATTCACGCGTGACTTTAATAGCATTTCTTACTTAATGGAAACAAAGCAGTTGCAAAACTGTTTTTTTTTAGACATTAACAGAATATCGACAAAGTTTTCTGCACATTTGTAATGGAAACACAGCTACTAGAGGCGCTAACGAGTCAAACAGTAAAGCCCAACATGAATCAATCTTACAGAAGTCTTCTTCTCTTCTTTAAAAGACTTGAACAATTTTACAAAATATATCTTTCATCTGGCAAACAATGGCTTCATTATCTCACGTACTTTGAGAATATGTTATCCATGTACAGTAAAAATGCATGTTAAATGTATACACCTTATCAAAACCAAGGATTTATGTGCAAGGATGCTGAACAAATACTTGGCCCCTCTATGAATACTGTGGCCCCCTGRTGGCCCCTTACTCAGAAAAATCCTASATCCACCACTGGCTCACAATCTGATCAAGTCTTTATATCATATCTGAGCTGCAGAGAGTCACTCCTGCAGGACATGTTTACACATTAAAAGTGGGCGTGTCAGGGGGCGGAGTCTGTGAGCTCGATCTGTTCCGGGGTCTTCAGGTTGGTGCGCAGAAACAAGCGCGTGCACGCAACCCGTGAGGATCCTGGTCCTGGACTCTGAGCTGGTCTGACCTACCTGCTCCAGCAGCAGAGTCTTCCGGTTCTGTTGGGCCAGCTGGTAGGCCGTGAAGGACCCCTGGACCCCGGCTCCGATCACCACGCAGTCGAACCTCTCCTCGGTCCGCATGTTKTCTGAATCAGAACTCCTGTCCGGGTCACAGCTTTTCTGTAGACCAGCTGGGTCCGCCCACAGGACCGAACCGAGGGGAGGGTTCGGTTTATGACCCCAGAGTTCTGTCGGGCAGGAAGGAGAGAGCTGCGCGGACCGGGTCGAACCAGGATCTGGGTCAGAACCAGCAGGTGGTGGTGCCTGACAGTCCAGGATCAGGGAAAAGAGTTTTAAAACAGGGCGGAAAAACAGGTCTGGACCGAGACCGTCCCTGTTTGGACCTGACCCAGAATGAATGAATGAATGAACTTTAAAATAAAATAAAACTTAACGTTCCTGCTGCTTTATTTTTATATTGAGTTAAATAAAGTTTAACTCTGATTTATTTTATTATCAATAATACCAAAAACCACAGAACAGAACCAGTCCAGTCCTGTGGGTCCAGAATCAGCAGAACAAAAACTAAAATATTATTTATTACATTTATTCTTTGTTATTATTATAGTGGAAACAGTTTTTATTTAATATTTATCTATTTTTGAAGATACCTGAGAACCCTGACCCACAGTGGGACCAGGACCCCAGACGAGATGGTTCTGGACCCATCAGAACACTGAGTGAAAGACAGAACCACTGATACTGTAAAACTGACAAACTGCACCTGTACCTGCTGGACTCAGACCTGATCAGGTTCTGATCTCAGAACCAGGTCTTTCTGCAGGACCTGTTGGTTTAACAGGTTGTTGGGTTTCTGCTGACACAGCAGGTCTCTGTTCAAAGTTCACGTGTTACGTAAGGACAGACGGCCTCAGCTGATKGGTCAGCAGGCTGCTGTCCAATCACATGTCACCGCTGGAACACAGGAGGTTCCAGGTCTGTGGGAGGAAAC
>NW_013954231.1:6521-8703 GCF_001266775.1 Austrofundulus limnaeus
GACCAAGTATCCAGCCTGCAGGCAAGAATTTTTTTGACATGACTGAGATTTGGAAAAATTTGGCTGAGGCAGCTGCCCTTCTCTCGGGGTTCTCCACTCTGAGAGAAGCGGTTCTCGGTGGATTTTTTCACCCACCCTCCCTCCCCTGTCTTTTTTCTGGGGGTTTCTGTGCCTGACCTGGCTGTTCCTGCCGCTGGGTTCACTACTGTGTTCACTGAAGAGACCACTCCTGAGTCCGTTTCTGTGTTCCCTGAGTCAATGGTCCCAGTTCCCGAGTTGGTGGTCTCGGGTGATCTACAGTCGGTGGTTCCGGTGGTGGTTCTGGAGTCAGTGGTCTCTGAGTCGGCGGTTCCGATCGGGGCTCCTGAGTCGGCAATCCTTGAGGTTCGTGGGTCGGCTGCTGGCTCCTCCACGTCATCTGGGTTGGTTGCCATTGTCTCCACGTTGCCCATCACCTCCTCATCGCCTGGGTCATCACCCATCGCCTCCTCATTGCCTGGGTCGGCTGCCGTCGCCTCCATGTCGCCTGGGTCGGCTGCCGTCGCCTCCATGTCGCCTGGGTCGGCTGCCGTCGCCTCCATGTCGCCTGGGTCGGCTGCCTTCGCCTCTTCGTCCCCTCTGTCACCTGCGTTCGCCGTCACCAAGGCTCCTGTTCCATCAACCTCTGATGGATCCTCATCGGCTCCCGCCTCCTCCCTTGGCTCCACGTCTGCTCCCGCCTCCTCCCTTGGCTCCACGTCTGCTCCCGCCTCCTCCCTTGGCTCTGCGTCTGCTCCCGCCTCCTCCCTTGGCTCTGCGTTTGCTCCTTTCTCTTCCCTTGGCTCTGTGTCTGCCCCGCCTCCTCCTGGGGTTCTGCGTCTGTTCCTGCCTCCTCCTGTGGCTCTGCGTCTGCTCCTGCAAGGTCTCACCATGGGTGGTTTCCTGGTCGTCCCCCTGGACTCTTGCCCTGGGTGGGATGATTGTTCTGACTGTTTCCCATGGACTTCCGTGTTTTGTCCTTGAGTTTGTTTTGTCCTGTCACCCCTTGTTCCRTGCCTCTCCTTGTTGATCGTCGGGACACGATCGTTAAGGGAGAGGTACTGTCATGGTTTGTCAGTTTTCACCTTNCCCTTTTCCTGGCAAAGATAACGTGGTATAAAAGCTTATGGTTTTCTAACTGCGTCAGTTCAGTGTGGAAGGCTGATCTGTCGGTTGAAGCTCGTTACTGAACTCAAATAAATCCCTCTGGCTGGCCAAGAATCGATTTCTCCTCTTTATTTTTCATCTTGATAAGTGGATCTTCAGCCACTACACTACAAATCCCCCATTTGTAAATTCTCTAAACTGTCCCCAAAACTGTTCCCCTACATACCGCCCCCTTGGCCCAAAACTGTGCTCCTACAAATCCCCCCTTTGRTATTTGTAAATTTTCTAAACTGTCCCCAAAACCATGCCCCTACATACCCCACTTTGGCCCAAAACTGTGCTCCTACGAATTCCCCCTTTGCACACTTCTTTGCTCCTAGTCAATTCAGAGTGATTTGATTTATGCTACAAATCCCCCCTTTGCACACTTTTGTGTTCCTAGTCTATTCTGATTGATTTGATATATTCATTACAAAAAGGCAAAACCTTACTACACACATAAGACTTGAATCAGATACTATATTTACAATTTTTACTGTAGCTCTGAAAATACAGTGGCATCCAGTTGTGTTCTTTGCAACACACCACAACTTCAGATCAAAATCTTGTAAACAGGAGCCCTTGAGAAACAGAGTGAGAATATTATCAGGCTTGGTGGGTGTGTCTGGATTAGCTGATGCAATGAATAGACCTCAGATTGTTTATTTTCAAAACAAAAGCACCCGTTCACAGCTGATATAGAATGTGAGCTAAAATCCTTGAGCTCAATCGACCCCTCTCTGGGTTCCAAAGGTAGAAATATTAAATGACCCTTCTCTGGGACTTCTACAGGGTGGATATAGCTCGCTAGCAGCCTCACACCGAGGACCTATCTGTCATGGTTTGTCAGTTTTCACCTTGGTTTTCCTAGTGTTTCTATGTATGTTCCCCTGTGTGTCTCAGCCCAGCTGCCCCTCATTAGTCTGTCACCCTCGTGTTTCTCACCAGGTGTTTTCAGTTCATTCATTAGTTGTCAGTGTATTTAAGTCCTGTCCTGTCTCAGTCTTGTGTCGGTTCA
>NW_013954231.1:10916-18851 GCF_001266775.1 Austrofundulus limnaeus
GTGTTTCTCACCAGGTGTTTTCAGTTCATTCATTAGTTGTCAGTGTATTTAAGTCCTGTCCTGTCTCAGTCTTGTGTCGGTTCATTGTGTTGTGTTCCCCCTGCCTGTGTGATCCTAGTGAATACCTGTACGTTTGTGCTGCCTCATCAGCAGTTTTTCTGTTATTTAATAAATCTTTTCTTCTATTTTTAGAGCCTACCTGCACCCTGGATCCGTTCCTGTTAAATCCTGTTATTATCCATGTCATCATTTACCCAAAATGCTTTGTGTGTAAATAAAATGGCTCCGTCCTTGTTAAAATATAGTTTTTTAAATTTTCAAAACTAAACATCCTACAGTATTTTTACAGTCTTTATTTTACAGTTAAAATATATGTTTATCAAATAAAGTCTAATGTTACAACTAATTAGGGATTCCTTTACGCATCATACTGCTGGATGATCTGGTTCATAATTTAGTACTTTTCCTTCTTTTGTGAAGTTCATTATTGTTGTGTTGCAAATATAGGAAAATAAGATCACATACAGTATTTTATTATTATGATCCTGCCCACATCGAGGCAGCTCTCTGCTCGATGCAAACACAACCAGGGTTGAGGTAGAGTAAGGTCGGGCTGACTGGAGCGGGGAAAGGCTGAACCAAACCTTACAATGCAAAAGTGCTTTAATTTTCCATCCTACACTGTTAAAAAGTAAAATAATAAATATAGTAATAGATTTGCTATTTGTTATTTTGCGCATCTCTAAAATAAGTTGGGGTGCAGCAAGATTTTGGAATGTTGGTTCAGCGATGTTTATGAACCCCCACCCACCCAGACCCCCGCATCCCTTATTTTGAGAATTACTGTGAAGGAAATTTTGTAACTGACTAATTGAATGTTAGATGTAGTATTATATTTTATACTTTCTGATCATTGTATGTAAGGTTAAAGCAGAGAAAGAGTTGGTGTATGTGTGTTATCATGGTTCTATGTCTGACGTAAAAGTTACCACCTTCAGGGGTGTAACCAGAAAAAGAAATACATTATAATACTTTATCAATTCATTATTATATTATAAGAAAGTTTWGAAGTGTTTTTCAGAGTTAGATCCAGCCTGGGCTGTTTTGTTTTGGTTTTATCATTAAGCCTTACGGTGAGGCCTGTGCTGAGTGCCATACTGTGAACCTGATTGGATTCAGAAGATTGAGAATAAAGTTTTTAAGAAGAAATCCAGTGGATTCTGTTTTATTCAGACATGCCAATTTGAACAACACATTTATTTCTACAATTGATTTAGTGACTGAAATGTTAAAAAATAAATGACTGCAAGATTGGACAGTGTAGTGGAGTGTCTTTTTGTTTTCTTGGTTCAGCTGTTCTGCTCACATACAGTATCTCAAGTAATAGATGTGCAAAGTATGAAATGTTCAAAATGATGACAGAGATTGAGCTCACATTTGGTGTAGCATCAGCTGAGAGTCTCTGACAGCACATACACTGAGTGTGAGATTGTTTATAACACTACTATTTCAAGGTTTGACCAAAATGGTCACTGTCATAAAAAATTCTCAAAGAGATCAGGTATAGACTTCAGTAATTTATTTTACACAAACATWTTGGAGAACATCCAAACTCACACAAAAAATCAATCATTGCAACTTCTTGCCTTGCCTGCTGCTGAAGGTTTCAGCTGTTCTGTGGGCAAAAAGTAAACCAACTACAGTATATTTTAAATACAGCCTGTCACCAGAATTAAAACAGTCCCAGCTTTGCAGGTTCATGACCTCGAACAGTGTTGGYGAGTCGCCCAAAACCAATCTTTCTATTGTCTTAAAACAATGATTACAATACGGGAGATCAGGTCAGAATGTAATTTTTCAGTAAATAACACTTAATCTATACAGTTAAAAATATTATTAATTATAACACAAAAATGGAATTGTTTTTCCATTGATAGCTATACAATATCGTTTCTCCACATAAGATGATCTTAGTTCAAAATTCAGGCATGAAAGGCAGAGGATGATGTTTATTCCTTCAAGGAATTTTAAGGTCTTTAAWCTTAATAATAGGTATTAAGTATCTTTAAGCACTATTTGTAAAAACCTAGCTCCACCAGCAGGCAGGCAGAGTTATTAAGTCCTGTGTGTTGCTTACTGTAAAACAATATTAAAAGATGATAAATATTAAAATTAAATGATAAAATAAATATTAAAAGATGACTTTTATTGATTCCCATCCAAATGCTGAGCTCATATTCATATTATATTAGCAGTTCAGACATGTCATGGGCTGGTCAGTTGAATGATTGGCCAGTTTGCTGCTTCGCTGCAGTAAGCAGCAGATCAGCAGTATTAAGTTAGCTGAATCTAGTAGAATCTATTAGTTCTGGAGAATTTCAAGCAAATGTGCAAATGGAGCTGACACTATCAGCTGGCTGCACACCTGGAGAAAGCGAGGGAGAGTGGTGAAGAGACGGACGGGACACACTGGGAAAGAGAGTGGTGAGATGATGCCTAATGTGGTGTGTAATGCTGTTTTTCTGTATGTGATTGGCTCCATTTAACCCTGAGTAACCCCACCCCCACCCCTTCACCAGCCAGCTGGATGACTGGCTGAACGACTGCCAACTTATATGCCATACAGATAGTATATGAGTCAGTGTGCTTTGGCTGCTAACTAAATTGATCTTATCTGTGTGGACCCACTCATTGTTACCTGGCTGTGCTGCCTCAGCTACATCTGCATGAATCAGAACCAGAACCTATCTGGGAGAACTGGGATGGATAAGACGAGTGGAGGCTGAGTAGGAGGAGAAACCAGGAAAAAGCACAAAAATCCAGGGACAGAAAATAAATTGTGTTCGTTACACACATACTGTATTTGAGGCTGTATAGGCCACATGCTGGTGTGCTGCTTTTTTCTTTTCTAATGTGTCTAAATGTAACACTGTCAGCTGTTGTGTTCAGTAGAGATTATTACCCAACAACATGTGGGTGTTTAAACATTTGTCATGGCGTACTGATCATTTATAGCTACATGTTAGTCTTTCTTCTCAGGTGAAAAAATATTATACTAAGTATACTAAATCTATGTATACTTTAGTATACTTGAAGCTGCACTAATCATCAGTATATTTAAAGAGTGCTATTTTGGAACAATTAATTTAATACTAAATATACTTTATTTGTATTTAAGTTGTGCAAATGCACAATTTTAAGTGTATTAAGTATACTTTTAAATATTAAAATGGAACAACTTCAAATATACTTAGTACACTTTAATTGTATGGCTTTGTATGTACTAACATGCTTAGTTAGTAAAAATTTAGTGTACTATTGTAAATGAAATGTATTTAAATTGTTTTTTAATGTATTTCAAATTCATAAGCAGTATACTTTTAATACAGTAGTATCTCAATTATAGTATACTTTTGGTGTATTTTAATTAGTAAGGAAGTACAGTTTTAAGCTATTTATCAATATCCCTTTTTACTCTATGCTACTTCGAACATTATATGTTTTACTTCATACTGGTACTGCAAAAGTATTAGGCTACCAATTTACTGAAGGCTGAGTTAAATAATGGACCACTCAACAGTCCCCTATTTAGTTAAGCCTTCAGTATACTGGTAGTCTAGTACTTTTGCAGTACCTTAGTATGAAGTAAATAATGTACAAAGAAGCATAGAGTAAAATGGTTATTAGTACACAAAACACTAAAAGTGTACAAAGTATACTTGAAGTTCCACTGTAGTAATAGTGTACTTAATACACTTCAAATTGTGAACAATTTAATTACAACTAAAATATATTTAGTATAAATTTAGTTGTTCCAAAATAGCATGCTTTCAGTATACTTATGACTAATCTGGTTTCAAGTATGCTAAGATTTAGCACTAATTTAATACCCAACATATTTATTTGTCACCTGTAAATTTACAGGTAAAAAAAGTACTCTGCGCATTAAATATATTCACATTTTTCTAAATAACATAGCCAATATGCTAACAAATAAATGTACAAACTATAAATATACAAAACATTTATTAACAATATTCTTGTAAAATTATCCCAATAAAACTACACATTTATGGTAAAAAAATAGATAAACTTTCTGGTAACAGATGAAAAATACTTCACTAATAATAGAACATTATTTTAATTCAGTGTCACAGCATACCAGTATTAAAGTGATATTTTCCTTCCTGAAGAACAGCATCTGCAGAACAGAAACGAGGTACGGTCGACCATCTGTCAATCAACAATACTATTTTTCAAAGTATAACAGTGATTAATTTGATCAGGGTGAATTCCAACACCTCTCAAATGCATAGTAAAAAAGAATAAAGTATCAGAATATTAAGTGCAATAATTTTTGCCAGAACTGTTTGAAATTTAATTTAAATCTTCTAAACAAAGATTATTGCTCCTGTGTGGTTCAGAAACAAAACATTTCATGACCTATTTAATTATCATCTGAGAACTTCTTTAAAAACATAACTGAAAGAAAAATGAATTGCTTCAAATTCAAAACATTTGTAAATATGATTCAGACAAGTAAAACATTGATATTTCATCAACTTTAAACCATAAAGATTATTTTAGTTAAATAAGATTTTATCCCACAAAAAAACCATACATAGCTGAAATNTTTTCTCCTTAGAGAATTAACTAAACTGGAGATGATTGATGGCATTCTTTACAGAAAACGGCAAGAAAATGAGCAACATATATACCAACTGGTCCTTCCAGCAGACCTCCGTGAATCTGTTCTTCATAGTCTTCATAATGACATGGGCCACCCGGGAATAGAGCGAACCCTGGAYCTTGTTAGAGCTCGATTCTATTGGCCTAGAATGGCTATGTATGTGGAGCAGAAAATAAAAGCATGTGGACGTTGTGTTCGTCGAAAGACTCTGGCAGAGAGRGCTGCTCCACTAGTCAACATTCGGACTTCACGTCCATTGGAACTCATTTGTGTGGATTTTCTCAGTCTTGAGCCTGATACCAGCAATACCAAAGACATTCTCGTGCTGACAGATCATTTCACCAAGTTTGCCATTGCCATTCCAACACCAAATCAAAAGGCAAGAACGGTCGCCAAATGTCTTTTGGACAATTTCATTATCTRTTTTGGAATACCAGAAAGACTACATACAGATCAAGGTTCTGATTTTGAGTCCAAACTGATAAAAGAGCTGTGTGCTATGACAGGAATTCAAAAGTGTCATACAACACCATATCATCCCAGAGGAAACCCTGTAGAAAGGTTTAATCGTACACTGCTRGCAATGTTAGGAACTCTTGAACCAAAACAGAAGTCAAAATGGAAAGAATATGTTAAACCTCTCGTTCATGCGTACAATTGTACCAGAAATGAAGTGACAGGMTATAGTCCTTATGAACTTATGTTTGGACGCTGTCCTCGACTCCCGATTGATCTTGCTTTTGGTCTTCCTGTCTGTGAAGAGAAATGTCCATCACATTCGCAGTATGTACAGAACCTGAAGTCAGGGTTGAAAGAGAGTTATCAGATAGCATCAAAAAACTCTGCCAGAAGTGCTAAAAGAAACAAGACTCGGTTCGATCAGCGGGTTCTACCATCCAAGCTGGAAGTTGGAGACAGAGTACTTGTGCGGAATGTGAGACTCAGAGGTAAACATAAACTCTGTGATAAATGGGAACAAGATGTATTTGTGGTGGTGAAGTGTGCTGGAGATCTCCCAGTTTATACAGTAAAACCAGAGTGCAGTGATGGCCCACTACGCACTCTACACAGAGACCTTCTTCTTCCTTGTGGTTTTCTCCCTCTGACAGATGCTGAAAGACCAACTGAGACAGTTCCAGTCACAAAACCCCAGACACGTCAACACACCAAGAAATGGCAAGAATCTCCTGAGGACTCTGCAGAAAGTGAGAACTGTGAGCAAGAAGAGATTCCATTCTATCTGGTTCCACCTCCAGTAGAATTCAAAGTGGAGAAAACGCTCAGAAAGTCATCACTTCCTGATGATGTAGAAAACTCTGTTGTCCCAATAGTTTCTCCAGTGGAAAAAYAACCTGTTGAAACTCTTTCAGATTCTGAGAGTTTGAAGTCAGTTGTTGAAGTGGAATCAATTGAACNACTTTAAACCATAAAGATTATTTTAGTTAAATAAGATTTTATCCCACAAAAAAACCATACATAGCTGAAATCATACTGAGGGAGAAAAGAGATCTGTCCTCTCTTCTGTAACTTTGATAAACATTTTCTGATAATCAAAATGTGTAATAACTTTAAGTCAAGAGAACAATAAATCAAATAAGAGAAGATTCTTCTGTTTATTATCTGATTTAGAAGGAAGAGAATGTCTCTTTGAGAGGTTAAGGCGACCTGAGGTGGCCTAGATTCAGTTCTAAGTGGAACAGAGTTTTTGTCCCTTTAAAGGCCCATCAGAGGTCTTAAAGTCTGAGACAGTTTCCTTGATTATTTCACTCGAGGTGACACTTACAGCTGTCTCAGTCATTGTGTACTTGGGCAAGACGCTTCACCTGCCGTGCCTACTGATGGTGGTCAGAGGGTCCGGTGGTGCAGATGCATGACAGGTCTGTCTCAGTGTGTAGCTTACCCCCATCAGTGTGTGAATGGTTGAATATCTGTWGTGTAAAGTGATTTGTGGTTCATATGGACTTGATAAAACACTAAATAAGTTCAGTCCATTTACCATTAACAGCTTCTATATACAAGTGGAGCTGACGATTTTAATTTAGGTGTGAGTAATTGATGACTGTAAAAACTCTGAGAAACTGAGAGAGAGATGAGGAATGGTACATAGGGTAAAACAAAGAGATAATCAAAACTGAAGTGGTAAGAAATGATAAACATAAAAACCTCAAATACAGAAACCTATAAAATCTAATTAGCAAAAATACACTAGAAACCATAAAACAGAACACAAGGATCCTGACAGTTGTTTTGCAAGAGAGAAACCAAGTGATGTTGACCATACTCTAAATAGAGCAATATCCTCTCCAGTTGTGTCAAACATACACAATTTAGACAAGAAACTCTCATTCATATAGAAGGTACACAGAGTTACATATTTTACAAGCCTGGCTTTAGGGTAGTAAGTTTGATGTAAAATCAGACATTTCATGAAAGTCCCAATTAAGCATACTTCCATACAATTTAGAGCTTTGGTTCTTTGTAGAAGTTGATGGTTCAGTCTGGGTGGTTTCCTGCTCCAAATACATTCCAAAATCAGACTATTAACCTTACAGAAAAAAGTTAAATGGAGAAATATTGGAATACATTATAATAAATATAAGTAACTTGGGATCTTCATTTTGATGGCATTTATTGTAACAGCCACAGAAAGTCAAAAAGAAAAAAAATCAGTAGTTCCTCTGGATGGTTCTTCTTTAGTGAAACGTTTCGTCTCTCCTCCAAGAGACTTCTTCAGTCTGATGAGTTTCAGGTGAACTCAGCCTTATAAGCTCCGCCTCCACCTGGACAAACAGGTTAGTCACATGCAAAATAGGGCCATCGACTAACAATAGGCTTGATTAGTTCTATTGTTCATAGAGGGTCATRTGTCCCATCACCTGACCTGTGTTGTATTATGTGAATGTAGTGAATGCAGGCRGGGTTCAATGTCCCCTTGGTTTTGTTTTCTCCCTCTGTGTGTTGGTATCATTGGGCCCTGATTCACACCTTTTGCTCACAGGGGGCGGAGTCATACTTGCAATAACAGCGTTGTAGGAGGAGGACAACTGGACACGAAGGCCTCCACCTCTGTTTAATGATGGACAGTTTTTCTTCACAAAGATGGCTTCCTTTACTCCTCTCTCAAACCAACGTTCCTCTATCAAGGATGAGAACATCTTCATCCCTGAGTGACTGCTGGCCTGTAGATGAGTGTAAACTGTAGAGTCCTGACCTGTAGATGAGTGTAAACTGTAGAGTCCTGGCCT
>NW_013954231.1:25732-28415 GCF_001266775.1 Austrofundulus limnaeus
CTGTTTGGGTTTCTTGTCTGCTTTCAGAAAAGCCCAGTTAGGATAACCACCGCCTGTCTTGTGTGTGATTTCTCTTTCTCCCTGGCTCCTGGGTTTGTAGGGACACTGTCTGCTCTGTGGTACAGAGTCCTGATCACTCCTAACTTGTGTTCCAGTGGGTGGTGGGAGTCAAAACACAAATACTGGTCTGTATGGGTGGGTTTGTGATACATGCTAGTTTCTAACCGTCCTCCATCTGAAACTGTGACATCACAGTCCAGGAACGCCAACCTGCCATTTTTTACATCCTCTTGTATGAACTTTATATATTTATCCACAGAGTTGATGTGATCAGTGAAATGTTGGACTTCCTGGGATTCAATTTTCATGTCATCAACATACCTGAACCAATGGCTCAGTGGTGTCCCTGTAAAGGAAGACCCTAAACCCAGACCCAAACCAGTCGTCATTCCATATGTAGCGGGAGTTTTAGAGAAAATGAGATGTTTAAAAGCCACCTGAGGAGCCGTTAGGGAATGTGTCTTGCTCAAAAACATTAAAACATATGGGCATGGCAAAAAAGCAAACCTGCAACCTATCTCAAGTTGGCTGCCCATCTACTGAACTACAGCTACCCTATACTCTAAGATAAACAAAATCCAAGTAGAATATAGTAGATACTCTTTTAACAGCAAATACCTGACATGTCAGAGGGAAGTAACAAAAAATCATTTGCATTCAGGGCCACCATCAGCCCCACATCATTTTTTGTTAAGTCGGACACAGTGGGTTGGGATTGTAAAGCAACGGACATTGACTTGGCAAATAAAGAACTTAATGGGCATCCCTGATTTGTAGAGCGATGTAAACAAAATGTTTAGAGTTTATGCYATTTGTTCTGACAGCTGCCTGCATTTAATCATTTTATCCATATGTTTTCCCAAATCCAAGTTTTCCAAAAATGGTTAGATTATCCCACTCTACTCTAATAGTCTGTTTCATTAGCCTCCAGTGCAATTAAACCCTCAGATAAAGTAATCGGGGAGAGTAGTATATCACATTAAGTACTTTCTGGAGATTAACAAATGAATGTCTGTAGTGAAAAAACCCAAACAATGTTTTTGTGCTCCTGATTTCACAAAGGAAAATACATCTGTATTGAAGTTTACACCTATTATTTCAAAAGTTCCAGACTGAACCAAAGCATGCAGAAAACTGTTAAAATGAAAGCAGCAAATGCTGATATTTTTCAGGTGAGCGATCTAAAACAAGGCGGAGGAGGCGGGACAGAGCAAGAAGGAGGCAGAGCCGATGAAGGAGTGTTGTGGAGAGAGATGGCCAGGAATGATTTGAGGCCTGCAGGTGTTTTCATATCCTAAAGGAGATCGATATTTGMGTTCATTCTGATGATGACTACGCGCAGCTTCAAATAAATAACCATAATCACAAAACGCCCCGAGATTGACTCTCAATAGAATTATCATTCTTTTCTCTTTGGCAGATTTGGATATTGCTCCTTCAGGGTTCTTAAATGACTTTGTTGTCAAGTGTATTGTGAGTAGTGCGTGTGTATGTGTGTGTGTGTGTGGGGGGGGRGTGCTTCTTTATGTGTTCAGGGCATTCAAATTTCATTGAGTCAATGAACTATGGCCATTATATGAAGTGTGTGTGGGTAATTTTGTGACACTATATAGATTTGTGCTGTTATGTGGGAATGTGTGTGTGTACCTGGTTTTTGTCATGTTTTGAGGACCTTTGATGGTATAATCACCCACCTTAAGACCATTAGTGCTTATAGAAACACAGGTCCTAATKTGGTGGAASATCATTTTTGTATTAGTTAGTAGGTTTGTGGTGAAGGTGTGAATTCAGTTTAAGTCAGGGTTAATCGTGACCTGGTAAAGGTCACATATAGAGTTAGATTTAGGGTTAGGTTACAAAACTAAAGGACGTCAGTATGTCCTAAAAAAGATAGTAATATACAAACTTGTGAGTGTGTTTGTGTCTCTTGCCATGGGCTGTGAACAACAACAGGCCACAGTAATTGAATCTTCATCTGAGCCCTTAAGTCTAACCATTAGAAAACGATAACACATCGCAAGCGCACAAACACACACACACACATACACCCCATGTACACAGCCTGTTCAGTCTCATTACAATATGATGAGAGTACAGCAGTAGCTGAAGTGCACAGCAGTGTGTTTTGTTTCTCATCATTAGGAGCTGATGGCCCACCGTGTTTGGGCCTGAAGAGAAACAAAGYGAGAAAAGCTCGAGAGGAAAGTGAGGGGAAGTTSAAATGTTGTGTTTAAAGCAGCCATTAATATGTTCCCCATGTAAGAGAAAAACAAACAGCCCAAAATGCAAGTGTTAAACACAACACAGCACGTTTCCTGATACAATCTGCTCGAGTCAGTCAGGTGGAAACGCAATTGCCTCAGTGTGTGTCCTCTTCATCCTGGGCAGAGATGTCATCACTGCAGGTATTTTTCATCAGCGCGCCTGAAATAAGTCATCATCCTCGGGGGCAGGCAACACTGTGAGGTGCTGTTTATAAAGTTACACAATCAAAAATTAACACCAATATTTATGTTTTATTTAGACTTCTATAAGAAAAAAAGAAAAGATTTATTTTTTCAAAGTCAGTTTTTCACCATATGATACATACATTAATAAATGTCATAGTTAGCAAGCTAAATAT
>NW_013954231.1:28848-30048 GCF_001266775.1 Austrofundulus limnaeus
AGTTAAATATTTAGCTTGCTAACTATGACATTTATTAATGTATGTATCATATGGTGAAAAACTGACTTTGAAAAAATAAATCTTTTCTTTTTTTCTTATGAAAGGCTAAATAAATCAAAAATATTGGTGGTTATTTTTGACTGTGTAACTTTACAAACGGCAGCCCACACAAAACAACATCTTCATGGGTAGAGGCATGATTGCCAAACCCATCTCCAGCAGGCTTCAGGGCTCAGGAATGAAGCCCGTCCTCATGTGTATACAAAGAGACACGAAGCCTGTCCTCAGTGCTGAGTACTGAGCTGCTGACTAATTATCTTTTATTTAAAGCTGTCTCCTTATGGGCTCTATATTCACCACTACTTCTATTGTTGTCYTAATAGAGTTGTACACTCCCATCAGCTCCACTCATCTGCCCATCACTTCCAACTTCTTATTCAGCCTCACTCTGCAAAAAGCACTGGAATGGAATTGACTAATRCCCACAAAATGCACTTCGTAAAAAACTCAATAATAATAAATTATCAAGAGTGAAAGTCTTAAGTCYTACTTGTGACCCCTAGAGGAAAATAACTTTATTACATGAGTCTGCTGCAGCGTTACTGTTTATGTAAAGTGGTTGTTTCTATATTTTTCTTCAAACTTGCCAGAAAAATCTCAAAGAAAATGATTTATTATCACCAGCTGCTGAAGGACAATAGAACCGTTTTAGTCTCTGTGTGTTTATCTGTAGCATTTACATAATTTCAACTGGATGTCTTTTAATGAAACTCTCAGAAAGTCAGCAGTGGGAGTGGAAAGTCACAGGACACACATTTATTTCAGAAGGAAAAGGGAAAATGACATATCTGAACCAGAGCCGGCTCTTGGCATAGGCGAACTAGGTGGTCACCTTGAGTGCCATCGGCTGGAGGGGACGCCGAACTGCAGAAGAAAAAAAACTAATTATTTGTATTCCTTGGTTGTAACTCTGCTCAACGCCCCTTTAAATGAGCTTTGTCTTAAAAAACTATAATGAAGTATTACAGGAAAAATAAACTACTCTACCTATAAAACATGTTCTCCCCCAATGCAGCAATCACCCCCACCCTCTCTCTCATTTGATTGACGTTGTACTGACTCATCCTGCTCTGTGGGGGGTCAGCCYTGCTGAGAAGCAGGAGGAAAGGAGAGCGAAAAAAGTTCAAAACTTAATTCTAC
>NW_013954231.1:31109-33683 GCF_001266775.1 Austrofundulus limnaeus
AGGCCAGCCTTTGTTCTGGTTCATTTTATTGTTCATTTTATTACTGTACTGTGTTCATTGTTTTTATTTTATGCTCCTGTACAGCACTTTGGTTTTTATTGTGCTTTATTAATAAACCATGATGACCTGACCTCTAGAGCAAATATTAGTGTTTTTCTGCATGATCTACCTATGGTTTGTTCTAAAGGAAATCTTTCAGGTTCCAGCAGCTGATTACTCAACACCAAATGTTATTAAATATCACTATTTTGAGCCAAGCTTAGTGAAAGTTCATAAAACACTGGCAGGTTTTATTCAAAGTGCTTACTTTTATATGCTCCTTTAGTTCCACTGTGTATTCGGATAGGCCATTGATGTACTTGTCATCTTTCTTGTAACTCCCAGCATCCCTCTCTACAGTCCTGGCCTCCAAGACAATTTCTTCTATCTTCCCTTAAAAAAGAAGAGGTAACAAAAGGAGAAAATTTCAGACAATTCCTTATAGAAAACTGTTCAACAAACTCTTTGAAAAAAATAAAATCAGAAAAGGTCTTTCTGAGCCAGCGCACTTCTGCACCAAATTTATTAGGAGAGCCTATAAGCAGGAAAACAATCCTTGCATCACATTTTCGTTAGAAGATTAAGGGACTGAGCTACTGTTGTCACATGACTCACCGGTTGCACCGGGAGTCACACCATGTTAATGCATTAGTCTCCCATAGTCAAAGAGGCTTTACATTATAGTAGTAGTAGTTCTTTATTTATTTCATTTGTAACACAAATTAACAAAGTACGGAAAAACATGCAATCAAAATAAAATCAAATAAAATGAAAGGATGCAGAAGAAGAATAAATCTTATAATATCTGCCCCTTTTTTATACCCAAAATATGTTCAAAAGAAAAGTTAAAATACAACAAAAATCAAAACAACTTAAAACATTTAAAAATGAAATAGAAATAAAAAAGACATCAATTCAAAAAACAATTAGATCAAACCGGTGACCTTCCGGTTCCAGGATGACTCCCCTAACCACTCCACCACAGCCGCCCTCAATATAATAAAATACGATGCAATACAATATGATACAATGCAATATTATACGATACTCCATACAATGCGATACAATACTATACACCATACAATGCGATACAATACCATACAATGCGATACAATACCATACAATGCGATACAATACCATACAATGCAATACAATGCGATACAATACCAGACAATGCGATACCAATAAATGCGATACCATAGTTAATAAGTTACTCTAAGAGCTAGGTAAAGTGCCATTAAATGAACAATGTTTGGCTCTGGCCTACCACTCAGGTACTGAAAGGAAAAACACAGACAGCACAATACCCCAGAATCCCCACAGAGACACTGGACCTGGAAGGACCACAGATTTTTTTTACTAAATTTTACTAAGTATTTAACGGGGAAAAGACTTCWGGAAGTTCAGCGACCACAAGTGGAGTGTTTACCATGAATGGACTGCTGAAAACTGAAACAGCTCCACCTTTTAAATCCTGGTGCAAACCAGCACCATGATGGAAATTTAACTTTGGCATTGCCTAATTTTCAAGTTATTTAGCTCACAACATGTACAGGGTGATGGATCAATGGAAAATATTTCTAAATCCTCTCTTCACTTTGAGAAAGGTGACAAAAGGCAGATAATTTTAATGCTAATTTATACGGGGGATGGGCTTATAAATTTACTCACACACATGCCTGTAACAACAGGAAAATCACTGACCCATACACATCTTGTTTGAATCACACCACACCCATTAGATAATTAAATTCTGATTGAGGAATATTTTCTTTGTCTTCATGTGAAAGGATTTATGTTTATTTTTTTTGAGAGAGTGACATGTGAAATGTGTCTGACTATGGTGCAGTCTCACAAGAKAAAGCTAATAACTTGTTTCTGTATGACTGACATCTCATGATAGCAGTTTTGTTGAAATTWGTTTCAACATTTTCTTTGAGGAAAGTAGGATTATAATTGCATTGTGATATCTGTCAGTCAAATAGACCCAGAAAATTGTCCAAGAAGAGCTGGCTGAAGGTTGTATTTTAGAACTGGTRTAGGACTTTTTGGGCATATTAAATATATTAAAGTGTGAATTATTAAGTTTTACTTTAGTAAACCTCGGAGCACCACTCCTCTTATTTTGTTAGAAATTATAACACAGCAAAGAGAAGAAAACCTGTAGCTTTATTACCATATCAGTCTCAAAATAAATCATTACCCAAAATTAATCATGAGTTCTTGTCTTAGACCAGTCAATAAAACTTTATCAAGACATAAACAGACGGTAAGTAAAATTGATATGTTCACCACATATTATTTATTTACAGATTAAAATATATTTACCTATGGCAGATAAGAAATGATGACTTATTGGAAAACTGTAAATGCAGCAATAGTTTGAGCAATTTAAAGCTTTGTATGTAATTAAAAAGGAGGAGGGTAGTTTTATGCATTAACTGAAGTTTGGAGATATTTTAAAATGCTTTTTTCCCCAGAACCACATCTGACACTTGTGACAGTCGGGAGGGGGTGGTGGTGGTGGTGGTGGTG
>NW_013954231.1:34949-37079 GCF_001266775.1 Austrofundulus limnaeus
CACTCCACCTGCAAAACAACAAGCCATTATCTGTGGAAGCAAACTTCATCTTGGTATCTACACTCTCCCTTCCATGTCAAGCTTCCTCCTCGGAAACTGTAAGAACAAACTAACCACAATATCATTTCATCAACAGAGACAAAACTTTAAACCATCCATTCTCCTCCTACAGCTCAACCCTGGGATCATCACTGTAAATAAAATCACTTACCTTTTTACTTTTGTGTTTGCCTGAGTTCATTATCWGCTGAGACTGAAACTGGGTACTTACTTAAACAAATCTTAATAGACAGTTTGATTTATGAGAGTAACTGCTTTGAACAGAACTGGACTGTATATCAAGGACATAATCAATGCATCCGTATTACATATATTCTCAAAAAAAAGGACAATCAATGCTTGATTTTTTTGTTTTGTTGTATATTTTTACACAACAGGACAAGTAATGTGAGTAATTATGATCCATTTCATTTTATCTTTGCTCAACCTTATTTTCTCTCTTGATTGTTAGTGGTGTGCAGAAGCAATGGATGTGTGATGGACTTCACTTTACAGGTCTGTTTATCTGTGTGTCTATGGAGATGAAATATATGTTTTAATTAATAAATTAAATATCCAAAGAAAAACAATGTAAGCACAAGGAGAACAAGCAAACGCAACACAGGAAGACCCCAGTTCCAAACAGGGCATTGAGCCTGGGACCTTCTTGCTGTGAGGCATTAYTCCTAACCACTGATCCATCAAGCTGAGTGAAATATAACAAACTGGATGAATTCATTAGTGTGATGGAACTTCTCCCAACCAAACAACATCCCTGATTCTTCTGTTTATCCACAACATTAATCCAACCAAACAATTCAAGTAAGAGCCTCTTTATTGCTCCCCAACCCCCAACTCCACATATTTCATTTCACCCTGCAATGTGGGAAGCTCAAGCTCAAGGTTTCTATCTCCACATGCTTTGTTCCAGTGTCTGCATACCGTCACACCGGAGCCATGGAGAGGGAAATGAAATACAGAGCATATAATATATATAACCGGTTTATTGACTTGCCTTCGCTTGCATCATTTTCCGTCTCAAYATTTGACTCTGCACACTCTCGAGACATGCTGAGCTCTGACATCACCAAAAACAAGCACAACACACAGACAGAAAAATATATTTTTTAAAAAGAGCAGCAGAATGAAGGACTGGTTTGATTATGTTAGACTAAAAGCAGATGGCTTCCACAATAAACTATGACAATAACTATGTGTTTAGTTTTCATTGCTTACTGCCAAAAGCAAACTTGTTCATTCAATACTTCATGAGGAACTGGGTAGATTTCAATGCAAGTTTCAGAGAGTAATCATTGGATGTTCATCTACAACTGATTAACTTTTCAGACTCACCCAAACTCAAAATGACACCCCCCACCCCAGCTAAACGACCTTGGCAAACAAGAATGATTGCAACTCAGACAGTTTTACAAGTATTGAGCTAAATTTTATTGGAAGTAGATTAAAAACATTCCTATTGTCATGGAAAAATAATTTCTCTTCCTTTTCACATGCTTCACTGACCTGTTTTGCTGACCCAAATGTCACCCAGTTTGTGCGTTGCATTATTTATCTTCTAAGATGATGTGTTTTACCATCAGGATAAGGTAGTATACGAGGTASATAGTCACCCCTACAGGGAAAATATGTCAGAACGTTCTCTTTTGTCAGTTTATGTAAACATACAGGTATCAAGTATAAAAGGGAGTTTCAAACTTTGATTCTTTGCACAACTAGTTTGGCGCAGGACTGTTTTCAGAACTGTGTTAAGCTTTTGTGTCTWGCAGCTGCAATAAAACTCAGATGACCATTCCATGGAGTACTTTTTATTATTGGACCATGTGTTTCTTTGTTAAATAAAGATTTCCACGACACAAGCATTTATACAAGGGTATAAGTAGCACAGAAAGACATAACGCTCTACATGGTAGTTTAGTGCAGAGATTCTTAACCCATGGGCCACGACCAGCGCCACCTTGAGGGTCTCAAAAGAACAACAGTTTTTAACTTTGGGCCACAGAGTGCCATGGGACCACATTGATTTTGAAAAAGGTGCAATACAATTTCTCACCACTAGTAGCAGTAGTGGAC
>NW_013954231.1:39055-41961 GCF_001266775.1 Austrofundulus limnaeus
AGGTATGGGACCGACGGAAAGGTCTGTCACCGCCCCGAGCTGCATGCTGCAGCGAAGTGTACTTGGTAAATAAAGCAAAACCACTTCCTCGTCCGACATCAAACAGCCCCACAGAGGAGGGAGGGGCGGGGAGACTCTGCCGTGCAGCGCAGCTGTCCTGCGTCTGACCTCAAAGTGCACAAGCTTCAAACTTCAGCGTTGGCTGCGATTTTGACGCTGAAATGGSGTTCGGTGTGAACGCACCATTAAGTATCGAACCGAACCATGAATTTTATATAAAGCCTCCAAATTCTTTTCCCTTCAGCACATTGTTGTTTTTATGAAGAGTTCATCTGGTCCCAAAGGAGGCAGTGGTCATGTCCCCCTAGTGGTCTGGCTTACTTACTGTTTGCAATCGATCTTTTCGGTGTTCCATGCACGATGTATTTTATTCTCGGGGTAAAAGAATTGTGCTTRTGAATTTGTGATTCACACTTGTAATGTTGCAAAGTTATAACTTTGTAACTTGTATTTGTAACTTTTAAACTTGTATTCTCACAGAAAACGTATTTGATTTTACATGAATACAAATACAAATCTAAAATTTATGCACAATTATTGACTTAAATGTAAAAATTTAGACTCTTACACATACAATTATTTCTGACAGTTGTGTTATCCCATAGGTCATTCTTCTTACTTCCAATTCCAACAAAGGTTCCAGAAACATATTGCCTGCTGGCTGGGTAGTGTGGTCGGTTCATTCTGGTTTTAGCAGTGGTTTGACCCAGGACGCAGGCARAGCTCAAGATAAAAAAATAAAACAAAATGATTTATTTACAAAAACAAAAAGCTCTAGAGGCTTCAAAACATTTTTACAAGAATACAGAGAAGSTTGGAGGACAAAACCAAATAGACGTTTACATCTAGAATAACCCAACAGGGGAGTGAAAGCAGGAAACAGAATGTAAAGGTGAGTTAAGGAGAAAACAACTGGAAACACCTGGGGAAGACACGAGGATCAGGAGGTCATGGGAGAAGCTGGGGAGGAACACAGAGAAGACTGGAAATAAATAAATCAAAGAGGAGAATAAACACACATCCTCGCATGATTAAAGATTTCAGTGTGTTCAGTCTGCAGGATGAATAATGTTGAGAACTTGTCAATTATGTCTGTCAAATAGACTGTATGAAATCAGGGGCTGCGTCCTTCAGAGTGCACAGTTTGTAGGCTGGTTAGGCCACTGCAGCATGCTCATTAGTCCCTGCTCTGTAGATTCAGTCTCTCTCCTTATTGTCAACAGTTGTGCCTGTTTCCTCTCTTACCTGATCAAAGTTTGCTGCCTCGCCAGCTTTGTGGTTTGATCATTTAATAAAGTATTTATTTTTCCCTACTTTGAGTCTGCCTGCTTTATGAGTCCCATTGCCAACAAATCCCATACATATGTTGTAAACTGAGCTTATTTTTTTACTTTAATGTTTCATAAGTGTTTTTAAGGCTGTTGGTTGGGGCTGTGGGTCACCGTAAGTTAAAACCTATTATGTTATATTGTATAATATTTACCTAGTTAAAGCCGAGGGTGATGCTAAATACACAGTGGAGTTGTGTAAAAGAGCTGTCAGCACAATGTTCGGGTTAAAATCGGCAGTGTTTGCTCTGTGAAGCCACTAATCTTTTTTTTTTGTTGTTCCTTTATTTTTTCTAACATTGTGTCTGTTAGGTAATTAATGTTATCAAGACGCTGTGTGTATTTCAATGTAATGATATAGTTCAGAGGTCTGAATGTTGTCATTATTACAGAAACATCAGTCCTGTTTGTTGTTCATTCACAGCTGGATGATGTGTGTGTGTCTGCACCCAGCCAGGTGTGTGTGTGTCTGCACCCAGCCAGGTGTGTGTGTATCTGCACCCAGCCAGGTGTGTGTGTGTCTGCACCCAGCCAGGTGTGTGTGTATCTGCACCCAGCCAGGTAGCACCATCCAACCACAAAATGGTTTGGGTTACACACTTTACCACCAAATGTTGACAAAGGCTTTAGAGTCAACCACATTTATTCATATCAGGAGTAACTGTGGYGGAGTGGTTAGGGGAGTCGTCCTGGAACCGGAAGGTTGCCGGTTTGATYCCCCGTCTCAGTCRTTGTGTCCTTGGGCAAGACACTTCACCTGCCTTGCCTGCTGATGGTGGTCAGAGGGTCCGTGGCACAGGTGCATGGCAGCCCCACCTCTGTCAGTGTGCCCCAGGGCAGCTATGGCTACAATGTAGCTTACCACCATCAGTGTGAGTGTGTGTGAATGTGTGTAGTGTGAAGAGCTTTGGGGTCTGGAGGGACATGATACAGCGTTCTATAAGTTCAGTCCATTTACCATATCACCCAGGACAGGTTCAAAACTGATTTGTGAAACTAAATGTGAAGCAGCCTTCCATAAATGTCCTTAATGTTGATCGCCTCCTCAAGTGGTGGCTGTAATGCAGCCTGGTGCATGTTGGTATGACATAGGACAGGGCTTCTTAACCTTTCTGACCTCGGGGCACAATTTATTGAGCATAAAGAGACACGAGGCCCAGTCACACATTACCAATGTATGGATCAAAATGATAATTATTATAAATCTTGGTTTAATTTTTATTGTATTTACATCATAACTAAACTATCATAACTAACATAACTACATAACTAAATTAAATACACTTACAGTTTAAAAGTAAAACTCCTGTCAAATAATCACAAGACATGATTATAACAAACATTTTCATATTATAACCTGCCCATAACAATTATTTGAACAAATACAGTCAGTTAACAGACCACTCAGGCTTAACACAAAAATAACCCACCCATCCATCCATCCATCCATCCATCCATCCAACCAACCAACCATCCATCCATCCATCCATTCATCCATCCATCCATCCATCCATCCAT
>NW_013954231.1:43179-45415 GCF_001266775.1 Austrofundulus limnaeus
TCACAAAATTCTGCAGGCAACTGTTTGGACAGCTAAGTGGCAGCATGAGGGGTTGTGAGCAATTTCTTATTTCAGATATCTAAAAACGTCATTATGACTAGTCGTAATTATATTTGAGATATCTTGAATTGCAGTTGCGGATGTTTGACCCTTCAAATGATGAATCAAGTGACGTCATTTTAGATATACTAAATTACATTTTGTCTAGTCAAAATTCTTTTTAAGATATCTTGAATTGGAATTATGACTAGTCAGAATGTTAATACAGATATCTTAAATTAACGTTCCAGATAGTCAAAATGTAGTTATTCCTATAGTAAAAACTCATTTTTAGATATCTAGAATGTAATGACAGATAGTCAGACGAAACAGATTTTATGCTAAAATGGCTTGCCATAGCACCGCAGCATACATGACTAGTTTTTTTCTGGGTCTGTGCTCTCAGTCCCGCCCCCATCCTTTCTGTCCACTGGGAGCAATGATCGTCACCCTCATGGCTTTGTTTACAAGTTATAGTTTGTTTGCAAAAAAGCACAATGTGAATGCAAATCACACCATCAATAAAAATAAATTCCACATTTGGTCCGGACTAAACAAGCAAACCAAAGGACTTTCCTGGTCTGAATACGACCCAAGAGTCATTCCCAACACAGACTTCAGATGCAAACAAATCAGACGAGATTCTGTGAAATATTGCAGTCATTTAGAATGTTTAAATTAGCTATAGCTACGTTTGGAGATAAGTAATTGGATTAAACAGCCATTCAGAACACAAAGGCTTTATTTAAACACCCCAGTTAGATTATTCTGATCCATATCAGCTTGATCCGAATGAATTTGTAACCGGAATGAGAGAAGTGGTTTATGCTGATTGATAATCTGAACAGCGTGCCTGTAAACATTTAATCTGATCATTTTATTCTGATTGTTGAAAACTGACCTGACTGCACGTCTGCTGACTTTCATCCACCAGAGGGAGGGACAGCAGCGCTGTTTCCGACAGCACAGAACTTTTCCTCCTGCTTGTTCCATTTTATTGTCATCAAAAAGAAATGCTTGTTGGTAAAAAAATGTATTTGTGTTTTTTTGTTATAGCTCCATTTTTTTTTCAACCAACATTTTTTCTACAATCCATTTTTCAACCAAACTTTTTATGTCTACAACTCTTTTACTACAATTATTGCATTTATGGCTTCAACTCATTTTGTGGAGTATTTTTTGACTGCTAAGGAGCTAAGAATCACTTTTTTGGAGAAAAAGACAATTATGAAAAGACTCATAAACTGAAAACAAAAGACTGAAACTTTGGGAATTTTGGACATTGTGGGGAAAAAAGAAAAGTGTTTTTGTTTGTTGTATTTTCTATTTTTGGGTGTGAATAATAAATTGAAAAAGAAAAGAAAAATAATTTTTGTTGTGTTCTATTTATTTATATATCATGGTTTTGTCACTAAGTTAATTAAGGTTGAAAGGGTGTGTATTTATATATTATCCTATAATTTCCGTGTCCTTGTGTGTATGGTTCAACCCAAATATAAAACAATTCTAAACCATTTAAAAAACCAGAAAAATCCCACATTCCGGTCTAAACATCCTAATTGCCAGGAGAGATACCTGGCTGGCACTCCAAATAAATTATTCAAATAAATAACAATAAAATCTGCAATAAATAGAACCGTCACAATGTCACCACCATTATTAAAACCGGGTCCACTCTGGGCACTCAGAAGCTGTTTGTTTATGTTCATCACAGAAGTAGAAATTCTTCTTCTGTGTTTTTAGGGAAAGTTAAAAACTCTGCRCATCTCAGTGCTTCTGTTCAGAATAAAAGCCTGGTGCATGTAAACGCTCGTCATGATCAGATTGTACTTATGTAAACCATACATTCAGATTATTTAATTGGAATACATTTTAATCCAATCAGAGAATTTTGCACATGTAAACAAAGTTTAYGCTTATCATAAGTTTATTCCTTATCATAAGATGATCATTTAAAACRTTGTCATGAAAGGCAGCAGAATGCTAGGCCTTTAAAGGGACTTGTGTACAATGTTCCATCCTTAATGACAGGTAAGAACTTCTTCCATTAATCCTGCACTATTATGCACCAGTTCTGTCACATCTAAAGAAAATGTTAACATGTCAAATAGGGGAGACCGGGGACAGCAGCAACAAGGGACGGTTGCAACAGGTCATTTTTCTCCAAACAGAAACAGAGTGATGACACTCACACTGT
>NW_013954231.1:46155-47423 GCF_001266775.1 Austrofundulus limnaeus
ATATTGTATTAATAATATGTTGTGACATCTGACTTTTTATTTTCAAATACAAATAGTGAAGAATGTACATGCTTTAATCATCTATAAATGGTTTTGACTATTGACAGATGTGAGTTTATTGTATTAAAATTTGGTTTGTCTAATTCAAACCATCTCTGAGTAACAGAGTTAAATGTAAAAAAAGTGATGCAACTGTCCCYGGTCTCCCCTACACACAAGTTCAAACCAACAATGCTTTTGTACCGTCGCTGATCCATCTTGACCTGCAGCCTCAAACCTTCCTGACAAACCCACAGTCAGAAGAGAACCAATGTTTCTGAGTTGTATGGTTTGGAATTCTTCAGTGCACACTTGATTTAGTTTTCTTGCCTTCAGAGGAAGTATTCCAGCCAGCTAGCAAATTAAGCAGAGTGTAGCCGTCTCGCCTCTTGCCTGATCTAAGAATAGCCCGTGGCCCGTTCCTCCTCCACACCTGAACTAACTTGGTTGGATGCCTGAGGAAATTTATGGTAAATACTTTGAAGGTTTGCTGTGAATAAATGATCATCCTCCGACCATGTAGACTGCTTCAATTTGGGACATTTTGTAGCATTGCTGTGCCCAATTGTACCTTTTGGTTTTCCCAGTTTGTAAACTGTCTGGACTCATAGCTGGTGTTGTTATTTTAGTGGTTTGGTCCTGACAGGAGTCAGAGTGATAGTGAGTATTGGTTGACATCAACAATAAGGTTTTTTTGATGTGTCTTTACCACAGTCTGCAGCCCAGGTCAGACTCTGCTCTCTCTGTTATGTTTTGTTGCTTTAAACTGGTCCTCTGAACATTTTTGTATCTTCTGGGAATCAGTATAGTTGTTCTCTGAAAGTGAAAAAAAAATTGCTCTCTGTTCACAAGAGGAGAAGCTTTTTGAATATTCTATTTAATCCAGTTGATTGTATACCACCAAATGATAACAGAAGTCTGCTCAGGTCCCCAAACAAAAATTAACAAGTCCAAATCATRAATGCATTTCAGTTACTGCCAGTCAGTTCATTCCAACTATAATATGTTTCTGATTCCGTTTATTACAAAATTCTAATTAGTAAGAAGTTGTCTGTTGTAATAGAAATAATACTTTTGTGTTTACGCAAGTAATTCATGACATCCTTTAATGACCTAGGTTTTCATGACATTCTGTTCATCTGCAGATAGAATGATAAAGTCAGAACAAGATTTGCTAACAACAGTCATTCATAGATATCACTTGTGTTTAACTTGTGTTTTCCTTTGAC
>NW_013954231.1:48423-50985 GCF_001266775.1 Austrofundulus limnaeus
GCCAGAGAAATGAAGCAGTGTTTCTTCAAAACAGATTCATACCACTGGAAGAAACTGAGTCTGATCAAAGTTCACTATCTGACCTCAGAGAGGGACCTGAGACCAGATCCAACTCAAAGCCAAAACAAGTCCAAAGAGAGTCTTTCAAAAATCAAGAAATGCTGACCATCACAGATAAAATGGTGAATGAGATCAGAGGCTTCTGGAACAAGAAAAAAAAGCCAAAGTTCTGAGTTTTGCTGATAAAGTGTCTGACCTCACAGAGAACATTCTGGAAATTGCAGCAGAATATCCAACTTTGAATACACTCATTCATACAGGAAATTATGAAGTTATGAACCGACAGTTAGAAATCCTGAAGAAGCATTTTATTCAGCTGCTGAATGCAGTTAAAAATCTCAACATGGATGTGTTCCTCAGTGGGCCCGTTCCTACTACCAGAGGAGAAGCTGAGAGGTTCAGCAGACTGTTGGCTCTTAACAGTTTTTTGGAAAAGTCCTGTGTTGACCACTCTGTGAGTTTTATGGACAACTTTGACCTCTTCTGGGAAAGAAAACACCTCTTCAAGTCTGATGGAATGACTCTGAATCAAACTGGAGCACAGCTTCTGGCTTCAAACATGAAGTATTTCCTGAACAAAGTTCTGGCTGGAAACAAACAACAGGACAAACCACAACAGCTGATGTCTGAAGGACAGCTGGAGAAAACTGAGATATCAGTGAAACACAGCGTGCCATTTACTGATAAGAAGACTGCTTCAGAATCAGAACCAGAGAGAGAGGAGTTACTTCGAGCTGCAGAACCGGAAGAACAACTGGATTCATCAGCATCACAAACAGAGGATCTCTAGGACTCTGAGACCCCAACAGGACAGCAAGTGGAATGCCCCCTCCTGGATTTTACTAACAACATGAAAGAACCTGGTGAGATTAATATCAAACAAACACCATGTCCAAATCCTGCTAACTCTCCATTTCCAGCCACTCGCACGATCTACAAAAAGATTCACAGAGCCCCACTACGACCTCTGACCCTTTGACAGATCAAAACAGACAATCCTGTTTGTGTTCAAGGTGATCCAAAATCTTTTGTGTGATAACTATGTTTTGGGGTTAGTAATTACTGTGGGAGGAATAAAAATTGAATTAMTGGGGTTGGGATTTTAGAAAAGTACATATACTTAGGTTTATGTTGACRTTTTTTTTTTACATACAAGAGTTTTTTTGTTTTATTGATCATTTAATTGGTGATTTAATGATCAGATGGGGGAGTGTAATGGAAATAATACTTTTGTTTTTAAGCAAGTAATTCATGACATCCTTTAATGACCTAGGTTTTCATGGCATGCTGTTCATCTGCAGATAGAATGATTAAAGTCAGTACAAGATTTGCTAACAACAGTCATTCTTAGTGTAGGGGTCACCTCGAGTGAAGAAACAAGATTTACTGCCTCGAAGCAGGCCTTGGAAAGGCCTGGCAGAAGGCGTTTTCTTAAGAAAATCTTGCATTTATATGGACTAACAAAAGTTTCAGACTGATTATTTAAACAGAAATGTTAATTAATCATCATAAATGTTTTACAGTGATTTTTCTTAGTCTATCAGAAAGAAAGCTAAAGAAGATATTATCAAATGTCTGTTAAAACAACCACAGAATTTGTCCTTGTACTGGCGACGCTGGCAAGCTCTTATCTTCTTTCCTTTCTGTGACTCATTCTAACGCCTGAGGGCGGAACCAAATTCGTCCGCTTCTTTACTAACACGGATGACTTTGAGAGACGGAACACTTCTTCCTGGATGCCGAAACGGGAAGACAGACTGATTTCTCTTCAGAGGAACCAGCTCGGCCATAGGTCTCGCCCATAAGCCAATTAGGGGAGATCTGACGGCCCAGACAGAGGCAAGCTGCGGACTGTCCACCCTGAGACTCAGGTCTCTAAGTTTTTCAACTCCCGAGGGGAGAACTTTTATTTTGAAGGACGAACCGGATACTTTAGTTTGAATCTTTCTGGCGAAGTTTGAAGCAGACGAAAGTTGCCTAAATAACACTTTTCGCCAAGGAACAGTGAGTGGGCCGAGCAACACGTTCCCTGACTGGTCTGAGGTGAGGCAGTATTTGCCCGGGGTATGGTAAAGAAGCCAGCAACAGGTAAATGCTGTCGTGTTCCGGGTGACGTCATGTGGAGTTCTAAGCGCAGAGGGGACTTGCTGATCCGGTTGATACCCTTAACAAAATAAAAGTAGAAACACTAACCTTATTTTCACCCCTTTTCTTATTCTTTATCTGCCAAACTTAAGTTAAAAGTGCCAGTAAAATTGTTTGGTTGTTAACATCAGAACTGACGTTTTACTGTTCTATATAAGTAATCTGAGTTTAATGTGAATTGAAATTCGGACACGAGTTTTACCTCATTTTAACTCTGACACTTGTTATAGGAATAACCCACAATCAGGTGTACTTATGATCTGTTCAATTTGTGTAAATAAATGATTGCATAATCTTTTATGAATCAACTTGAATCGTCTGAACGTTCCCTTATTGTGTCACTTTTCACTTTGCACA
>NW_013954231.1:51985-53419 GCF_001266775.1 Austrofundulus limnaeus
ACTGACACATGGGTTCGGCCTATTGTATATTATATGCTGTGTTCTGCTGATGCCCGGAAGCAGCAAACAGACGGAATCCTGATTCAGTTCTGTGTGATTGTTGCTCACAATAAAATCATATTTTCATTATCACATACGCAGACTTTTCTCACATTATTCCGACGTGTTTCTGCATTTGCCACCACAGTTTTATTGGTGTTGTCAATTACGGAAGCTTCAAGGAACGGAGAGCGCTCGCGGCGGCCGGCTGTCTGGGACTTTTCCACGGAACATGGCGGCGGCGGAAGCTGACCTGGTTTTTTGTCTGCTCCGGGGTTTTGTGGGTCTGTCATACGGTCGACCGCTGTGAGTGACGTTCYGAGACTGGAGCTAAAAGAACCTGAACTGTCGATGGAAATATGGGTGAGCTAATGTTTTCATTAGCACATTATGCTAAACAGCTGCGGCTAATATTTCAGCCCGCACACATTGAAATGATAAATTTTAGACGCTGATCTGGTCTTTCTGGGGGGCTGTAATGACACTAGCTGAGGTAGGTGTGGGAATGCTTCATTCCGCACCGAGTTTAAAAGCAGGGAGCTTAGGTTTTCTGTTTTTTATGTATCCTGGATGACAGCCCTGCGCGGGTTATCTATGGTGAGTTTTCAGGCAGGTTAATATATGGTTAACTGCTGCCGTCTTGTTTCTCATTTTTTTTGAGGAGACATTATGTAGGCTAGGGGTCGTTCACCGTGACTGCGGTTCCGATATATCGTTTTAGAATGTCGATTAAGTAGGGCAGAGGTGCCCGAGTTTCAGCCGCAGAATGTGACCAGACAGGCTTTCATTTCGAGACCAGGCCACGACAAATCAAAGATGGCGCTGGCAGCGGGGAACATGTGTCTGCCAATGTGATGTCTTATAAGTTGGTTTTCCAGGGGACCAACGTGATTCCAAGGTTAAATCAAGAACTATGATAAAAGTTTGTCTGTCTGTGAATCATTTTTACTAATCATTAATGTTTAATGGAGCGCTTTTTTTGGGCTCTGCTATGTTCGGCCGCGCAGCCTGGGTGGGGGTTTTTGGCCAGGGCCCGGTCATCCCCCCCCCCCCCCCCCGCCGTAAGCCGTGTTTTTGAAAAGGGGGGTGCGCGCAAGCAGCAGACCACCCGTTGTTTGTGTTTTTGTCCTCATAAAACCCCTGACATGCATGAAAACGGATACGCTTACTAACTAACTCAGGGTGAAGTGTGAAAATTATTTTATTTGAAGACTAAGAATGGTACTTTTATTTAATGAAACTTTTGGGAAGAAATGTTATTTGCTGAACTGTTTTTTTCTCATTTGTTTGTTTTCTGTATCAAATGATTCAGTCAGTGCTTTTATTTCAAAATGGTGATTTGATCATTTCCCTCAGGCAAGGGAGAGGTTTTTTATTTTGTTTTGTTTTACCTTT
>NW_013954231.1:54419-54745 GCF_001266775.1 Austrofundulus limnaeus
CGGTCCCCCTTTTTATTCTCATTATTTTATGTAAACGTGGCTTTGAGCCTATTCTGTATTTAAAGAAAAACAAAAGTCCATCAATGGAAAAACAGACATTTTGGATCAAGGTTATGCTGTTTCACCTCACTAATAATGAGGTGAGCCTGTCATAGATTACAGTACAATTCACCTTTCTATTCACAGGCAAAGAAACAGTCTAATATGTCATAAAGTGTAAAGGTTGGAGAGACAATTATGTTAGAAGGAAACCAAGTATAGAGGAATATTGTGCTTTCATGTAGCTGGTGGGTTGAAGCTTCAGTCATGATTAATATTTAGTTTCT
>NW_013954232.1:0-656 GCF_001266775.1 Austrofundulus limnaeus
TGAAATATCGCGATATTTCAGTGTATCGATATTTTCTTACACCCCTAGCAGGGATAGGATCAGGGTGGCAGTGTTGGTCTTATTCCTCAGATAAAATGTCTGGAACAGACCATGAGTCCATGCTAACACTTTTTCTAATCAAATTCAGCTCGTCCCATCGAGGAACTAAGAGTTTGTCTGCACATGGCTGTTGAGCGGCTGTGGTCACATAGTGTTCCAAAAGATAGCCTGAATGGAAATAGCCATTTAGCAGAAGCTAAGTGGCCCAAAGGTGCTAATCTGCTAAACAATAACTTAGCTTTGCTACTAGCTGTTAGCGTATTAGCGGAACTGTGCACACCACATCAGCATAAGGGAGACTCATGTAGCAACAATCGGTACGCACAAAGGTTGCGTGTTCCAAGTTTTACGCACACATTGGGATTAGGTATGCAAAAAAATCTGGAAACTATGGAAGCTGTGACAATATGCTTACTACAACAAACTACAAAGCTTTAAAAGACTCGATTTAGTGTGACTCCATGAAGTTTTCTTATGTTTTTTAAGATTTATTGTTTAAATCCAACAGTCAGCTGAACCACATTTAACCTCATATAACGTAACATAAAACATGCCTCAGAAAAAATCTAAATGACGCAGACAGGAAGTGGAGGAAG
>NW_013954232.1:2433-3591 GCF_001266775.1 Austrofundulus limnaeus
CATTAGAGAAGAACCCGTCCAGAAGACCTATACAATTTTATCTTTTTGATTTTTTACCTGGATTACTGAGATGCATCAGGATATTTCTATAATGTTTGAAGGGAGCTCAGATTTAAGGAAACAACAAGTCATGTTTGAATCAGTGGAGTCATTTATTTTGGATGTAATGGCTTCTGCTTGTTAAATTGTATTTATTTGGAATTATTAATTCTTTTAATGATGCTTTAGATAAGCAATAATTAACACGGTTCTTAACCATTCATCTGAGAAAAATGACAAATTTACTTGATTCACACAGATAATTTCTCACCATTATTCACCATGTAGACTAAAAATGTCATCACATCTGCTTTACGGTTTGTTCTCCCTGTGAACGTGATTAGTTTTTAATTTCAGACTGTGTTATAGTGTATGGATGGATTCAAATGTTGGGTGGTCTCTTTTGCTTAGTTTCTGCAAATGGACCCGCTGGATACGGTAATTGATGTTTACTTCATTATTATTTTTGTAAAGCAGTACATTTGACTGTAATTTAAGAAATGATGTGCAACTGAAGCAGAATTGGTTCTCCCATCAGTGGTTGCTAAGGGAACAGGAGTCAAAGCAGGCAGAGAAACATCACTCTGTGATTCTGACATTCTGTCAGAAACTACTTTCATCTCAAAGGACCCTCTTACCCACCTTATTGTTTTTTGTAACACGTATCTCTCAGTCTGCTGCTGTTTTAAGGTTCAGCCGTTCCAAATGTAGATCAATCGGGTGTTTTAATAGCTGACAGTAAAGGCAGCGGGTGATATGCATCGTATGAATTAAATCTGTGCTGGACAAAAAAACTGCTGAGTCATGGTAACAGTGAAGAAAAAACATGTGACATCAGCAGTTCAAGCCTGGAGGAAGAGAGCTATTTTTATGAAACCCCCCACTTATGAGCCATGAATCATCAAACTATAAACTTCCCCTTAATGGTTGATTCTGCATCATCATCATCTTCATCATCATCATCTTCATCATCTTCATCGCCCCTTCAAAGGAGGAAAGGGAATCATGTTACATGTTTGTTTGTTTGTATTGTTAGCAACATAGCTTACAATTCACAGCAAATTTTAATGAAACTAAAAAGTGACCACTGTACGTCCACACTTGGGCTGTGTCCAAAAC
>NW_013954232.1:5579-5936 GCF_001266775.1 Austrofundulus limnaeus
AATGAAATGCTCCTGAAGAAATCCATGTCAATGGGAGAAGTCCCAGACGGAGCAGTGAAGTGAAACTAGAATTGAGCGAAGCTGCGTAGGAAGGTAAGGGCCAGGCTAGGTGTGAAGCTGACTCACTGTTCTTTAGGTTTTCAATCAAAAGTGCCGCTGACAGCATAGCTCCTATGAAACTCCTCCACCACGATAAGGTGATGATTCAACGGAGGAGTCTGTTGAATTTACTTTAGCTACTGAATGTCCAATGTTAGGATAGAAAAGCAAATTAATGTATAGAAACGACTAAGCAACTATCATCCAATCAGGTGTGCTACAGTAACGCACCCGTTTGTGCTTGTCCAATCAGGTGTG
>NW_013954232.1:9047-10224 GCF_001266775.1 Austrofundulus limnaeus
GGCGGGTAAGGTGTCTTGCCCAAGGACACAACGACTGAGTCGACTGGACGGGAATCGAACCGGCACCCTTCCAGTTCCAGGTTGACTTCACTGACCACTCTACCACAGCCGCCCCAATGTGTTGAATGTGTTGAGTTAGCTCTCAGCTACCAACCCACCATATTTCAGCTTTGTTTTAAAACTGCTGAGCAATCTGGGTGCCATTTTGGGTKACAGGAAGCCCCTTCTTTGTTCTGTGGCTCAAGAGGCCACTCTCCCCAGTAACAGCCTCAGCCAATCAGAAGGCCTGATTTTGGTGTCTTTACAGGGAGGGGCAGAGCAGATGTGCAGCACCTTAAGCTAGATTTTTACTCGATGCGTCACGCAGGGTGCGTATGCCAAAAGTGACGCAATAGCGCCGTCCCCGCCCCTGTGTGTTTGCCCCGTGCGCCATTTTGGCGCGTATCGTGTACCTCYGATTTTTTGAAACTCTGCAAAGGCTAGTGCGCACGCTGTTGACGATGCGAAGCTGCTCTTGCTGAACGTRTCTGRACGTACCAGTATTATGATCCCTCTATGAGAGATCAAAGATGTTCAAATGGCACAGAATGTTTGGAAGATCGCTGAAGAGATGCAGAACGATGAATCTGTGTGAAGTCTTTATTTTACAGTTAAAATGTATGTTTATCAAATAAAGTCTAATGTTACAACTAATCGGGGATCCCTTTAATGAAACATTTTGTCTCTCTTCCAAGAGACTTCTTCAGTCTGAGGAGTTTCAGGTGAACTCGGCCTTTGACTGATGGTCTTCTTTTGCATGTGATCAACCTGTTTGTCCACCATGTGGAAGCAGTGCTTATAAGGTTGAGTTACCAATGTATCGTTTGAATTAATTGTCTGAAATATAATAATAAAACAAAAGTTTGAAGCACTTGTTTGAGCAGTAGCAACAAATAAATAAATAAATATTTTGAGGAAAAACACCTTAGAGAGGAACGTTGGTTTGAGRGAGGAGTAAAGGAAGCCATCTTTGTGAAGAAAAACCTTCCACCATTAAACAGAGGTGGAGGCCTTCGTGTCCAGTTTTCCTCCTCCTACAATGCTGTTATTGCAAGTATGACTCAGCCCCCTGTGAGCAAAAGGTGTGAATAAGGGCCCCAACGATACCAACACAAAGAGAGAAAGAGAGACAAAAACA
>NW_013954232.1:10921-15096 GCF_001266775.1 Austrofundulus limnaeus
TAAGATGACATAATGGTGTTTGTTAATATATACTGTATATGAGGCCTCTCGAGACACAGTGTTCAACAGTGCAACAGTAGTGTGGAGAGACAGAACCAGAGAGAGGCAAGAGGCACAGAGACAGGCCAGGTTGTGTTTCCTGTTGTTGCATTAAAACTCAGCTGATCATCTCACGGAGTACATTCATTCTTGGACCACGTATTTCTGTCTTTGTTAAATAAATATTGCCATAACAATTGTAACCAAAAAGWCAAATTAAGTCATGTCTCTGGACCTGCTTATGATCAGAATGATCCAGGCGTTTGAAGCCAGGAATCTGAAAATGTGATCAGGTCATTTTGACCAAATTTGACTTAATCCTCATTTGGATATGATGGGTCGTTTGACCCAAGGACAGCAGGAGGGTTGTATTCACTCAGTGCTAAAACTTGTTAAGAACCAGAGGACCATTCTGTATTGTGTCCTGTCATCGCCTCGGGTCTACATCCATTTGGTGTCACATTATGCTGGACTTTTATTCTTCCTGCGTGGTACAGCTGAAGACAGTGTCCAGTAGTCTTGTCTGAGTCCAGCCGCAGAGCCGAGGGCCTGAGGGAACCGAGCGCTGGTCGCTGCAATAAAAGAAGAGAACGTCAGCTAAGATTATCTTCACCCTGGCACTGTGGATGTGTGCACGCTCAGAGCACAACTTTCATTATCTGGACTCAACCAAAATGAAAATGACTGTAATTATAMGAGGTAATCTTACTTCAAAGATCAATTTTATTTGATTATCTTGTCGGAGCAAAGAGGTTTTCATTACTGCAGGAGCACATCAGACCCTGGAGGCAGCTGTTTGTTCATTAATTGATGCTTCATGGTTCATTTTCTAAATGTTTCTGATCTCAGAGCAGTTTTTGTTTGTCTTTTTCTTTCTGAACAAGGAGTGATGACAGACGTTTACCTTCYTCTTTAAGCATAAACTGAGGTAACAACTTTAACAGAGGCAGTGGAAGTCAGAGTGTCCTGTCTTCAGGTGTTGAAGGAACACCTTAAAGATGTGAACTGAGGTGTACTACAGTAGGAAAAGACCCATAATCCTTATTATATTCTGCTGCTCCAAGGTTCATTAAAATCTGCCCAGGGCTTAGCAAATTAATCTGCTGATTAACAAACAAAAACAAAACAAAAAAAGGAACCATGGTCTGAATTTAGTCTTTTTGTTGCAACTATAAAATACATCATGGAATACATCAAACTAGTGGTTGTGTGCTGTGTTTTTTTAACTAGATAAATACTTAAACACAGCCCTGAGGACACTAAGTCCTGAAGTACCAGTTTTCAGTTAGCATTAGCTTCCACTTTCTTACTGTTCAGCTTTTGCAAAGCTAATTTTATTTAAGTTGGCGTWTTGGCGGTTAGATTATTTTCTTTCCACTGAACAAGGATAGGATCTGATAGCTGGACTCTCCCCCTCAAAATACTGCTGGTTCCATCTATGTACAGGATACTTTTACTTCCTACAACTTTTACTTTAACAATGCTCTGTTCTTGGTTTTCATTGAATATTTGTCAGTCTCAGCAATTTCTTACAATTTATTCATGGAAACCATCTTCTAATCAATCTGTGTAACACCATGAAAAGACACAATATTATTTTTTCAGCCTGTTCCTGTCAGAATAAACAATGACRGTGTGAGAATATTTTCTCACTCAGACTGGGAGAGAGTTGTGACAGTCAACACGCTGGTTCCAACACATCGTCACAACTGAAGTCTGCGTGAGTCATAATTTTCCAACAAGAAAATTAATGACCACTCACTAACTGATCAAACCTGGAAATAAATAAAACCAAGACCAACCAAACCAGTGGTCATTCCATATGTCGTGGGAGTTTCAGAGAAACTGAGACTTTTATTCTCTAAACATGACGTCCCAGTGGCTTTCAAACCCCAAAACACGTTACGACAAAGATTAGTTCACCCCAAAGATCCAGTTCCCCGGCAAAAACAGAGTAATATAGTGTATGCTGTTAAGTGTCAGGAGGACTGTGATAAGTTATACATTGGGGAAACAAAGCAGCCACTGTTAAAAGAATGAGCCAGCACAGAYGAGCTACGTCGTCAGGTCAGGACTCTGCAGTTTACACTCATCTACAGGTCGGGATTCTGCAGTTTACACTCATCTACAGGCCAGCGTCACTCTTTCAGGGATGAAGATGTTCTCATCCTCGATAGAAAGGAACGCTGGTTTGAGAGAGGAGTAAAGGAAGCCATCTTTGTGAATGAAAACGGTCCACCATTAAACAGAGGTGGAGGCCTCCGTGTCCAGTTGTCCTCCTTCTACAACGCTGTTATTGCAAGTATGACTCAGCCCCCTGTGAGCAAAAGGTGTGAATCAGGGCCCCAACGATACCAACACAAAAGATGGAGGGAGGGACAAAAACAAGGGGATGTTGAACCCCCGCTTGCACTCACTACATTCACATAACAAAACACCAAATAACCACAGCTGAAGCATCCAAACCAATAAGTCAGGTGATGGGGCACATGACCCTCTATGAATAATAGAGCCAATCAAGCCTATTGTTAGGCGATGGCCCTCTTTTGCATGTGACTAACCTGTTTGTCCATGTGGAGGCAGTGCTTATAAGGCTGAGTTCACCTGAAACTCATCAGACTGAAGAAGTCTCTTGGAGGAGAGACGAAACGTTTCACTAAAGAAGAACCCATCCAGAGGACCTACTTATTTTTTCTTTTTAAATAAAATTATCATTCATCTTATAGTCCTAACAAAATTCTGACGCACTAAAAAACTGTAGAGCTTTCCTAAACAGACTAATCAGGCTTTTTGCAGCTCAAATATTATGATAAATGGTAATTGACCTGAACTTATAGCGTTTTTTTCAAGTACCATCAGACTCCAAAGCTCTTTACACTATAGTCATTCAGACATTGATTATGGTAAGCTACACTGTAGCCACAGCTGCCCTGGAGCACACCGACAGAGGCCATGCACCRGTGCCACCGGACCGTCTGACCAAGGACACAACGACAGAGACAAACAGAATGGGGATCAAACTGGCAACCGACTGGTTACGAGACCACTCCCCTAACCACTCTGCCACAGCCATCCAGTTTAAAGTTTAAAGCTAAATAAATTAAGCATTACATACACTTCAGAACAACTCTCAGCTGTGATCAGATCAACATTACGTCATTTTTTTATGCGTCTACAACCACAGAAACTTATTGGGGATTGACTACTGAGAGTACTCGTGCGCACAGCTAACCAAGCTACCCAGTTTAGCTAACTCATAATCTGCTAACTAAAAGTATGTATAACCTTTTTAGCTGAACCATTAAACGTAAAAAAAAAATTAGTGGAAGCTAACAGCTGAAACAACTGTCACTCAATCTGCATCACACAGAATTTTCAAAGTAAGCAAGAAAAAAAGCTAATCGGCCTAACAAAAAGCCATTCAGCCGTTAGCTGTTAGCTAATTAGCAGTTCTCCTTCACTGAACCTCAGGATGAGATTCAGTTAGCATTTTTAGGCCTAGATCTTTGGTACGTTCTGGAAAGGTTTGCAACTCCCACTGGGAAAAGACCTGGGGCAGACCCAGAACTGTCTGAAGGAATTGTGAATGCTCTCTCAGTTTTGGGGGAGACCTTGGGATTCCCCTGAAGGATCTGGAGAGTGCTGCTGGCCTGGTTTTGTTTTAAGCCAGGGGTGCCCAAACATTTTGCCTGAGAGTGCCAAAATTAAAATCAACCTGAGGGCCGCCGGCCAAGTGCAATAATATAAGAAATGCTTAATATTTAATATTACTTTTTATGATTAAGCCAGCAGCCAGTGTGGTTGCCCACATTCTTTAGTTTTTTTTTTCAGCCCATGGAGATGAAGAAAATTCAACGTATGCTCAGGCAGCAAAGGCTCATGGGACTTTTCATAAGTTAAAATTTGAATATACGTATGTGGTCTTAAAGGCTCAACACACGGGAGGTGACATCGCTCGCTCTCCATTCATTTCCTATGGAGCTGTGCGGTGAGGCGACAATCGCTYRCCCTCCACCAGCTAAGCGACTGGCGAAAACAGTGCATGTGAAATTTCACGCTCGTACACGTAGACGTGCACATGCGAGCTTGCGACGCGACATATGAAAGTTGAAAAATGTTCAACTTTTGTCGCTGTC
>NW_013954232.1:15730-17013 GCF_001266775.1 Austrofundulus limnaeus
ACACACACACACACACACACACACACACACACACACACACACACACACACACACACACACACACACTTTTCTTAACCCCGTGGGGACCTTCCATTGACTTCCATTCATTTTTTTTTATAGACTTTATAGCCTAACCCTGACCGCATACCCTAACATTAACCTCACAGGTACCTACCTGACCCTAAAACTAACCTAAACCTTGGTCCTAAACCTAACCCCACAACCGTAATTTGCATTTGGACCCGTGGGGGCCTGGCATTGGTCCCCACAATTCACTTCGGTCCCCGCGAGCCTGGGAAAGTTTTCTCCACGTTGAAGGAAAAACCCATCCACATATGTGTGTGTGTCATTATTTTAATTGCCTCACAGTCCTTTTTTTCCTCAAACTTTGTTTTCTTTTACACTGCAGGTAAATGGGGTTAAACTGYGGTTATTTTTGGCCTTATGCGCCTTATCAGATGTATTATAAAGTGACTCTGAATGCTAATGTCTCATTTCTTCTGACTGCTCATGTAACATCAATAAGGCAGCGGATCAGTCCAAAACTGTAATGTTACAACACAGAACTCTGTGTCTTCAGCTACAGAACAGAGGTTCAACTGCTGCGTCCTTGTTCTTTTCATTTCACATGACCTGATGACAATAAGTCTACAGCAAGATGTTGATAAATTAGTGTTGGACTGTGTCGACGCTAACAAGAAGAATCCCAGAAGCCAACAAATGTAGCATGTGTGGCTGATTCCTCGAACAAAGCCCAATGTGTGCACACAACGGGTCGCCTCTGAACTTTTATTCGCCTCTGAACTGTTCACATTTCATCCCGAAGAAGGTCCCGTTTTAATGTTAATGATTAAATAATGAGGAAATGATGATAACCTCTGAAAAAAAAATATCTGAGCAAAAAAAATTCTGATCTAAGACCTGCAGCGGGAACGTATTTATTTCCCCACTTACTGATTCACGTCACGCCCCCCTCCACAACCACTGGCGCCYCCTAGAGGAGGCGTACCCCACAGTTTGAAAACACCTGCCTTGTGCACTTCTGCCTCATTATGCAAATAAGGTCACTTCTTGGGTCGGCTCCTCTACTATTGGTCAACAGACAGGAAGGAACAGGATGTGCAGACTGACTGTGCATGCTTCTGCCTCAGTTTAGCTTAAAGTTTAAAGGGGCAATATTATGTGCTTTCCAAGCCTATATTTATCACGAGTCAAGGCAGAGTGAGTGGACCAGCAATATAACCACAAGCAGTCCGATTCAAAATAAATAAACAGTGCTTTAT
>NW_013954232.1:17549-18968 GCF_001266775.1 Austrofundulus limnaeus
GGTCCAAAGACACATCCCAGAGGCGTTTCTGGTTCCAAAAGGCGTTTCTGGTCCCCACCTGTGATTTTGCTCCTCAGCATGGCTTCCTAAAAACGCTGCAGGATTTCTCAAACATGCATGAATGAGTCAAAGCAAGGCTTTGGGCATGTTTTTTATGAGAGTATAACATTATAACATTATATAAAACTCAAAAAAGTTGATTTTGCATGATATTGCCCCTTTAAAGTTTAGTTGAAAACAAAGGCACAGGTAAGTGTAATCCTTCTTGGCTACTTTGCAGAATTCATGCAAAATCTTAAAAATTTAAAGATAAAAAGTTTTTAAGTCATTAGGAGTTTTCACGCGTCACAAACATTTATGCTACGTTCACACCGAACGCATTTTGAGCGGCCAAAAAGCACAAACCGCCTCTCGTTGGACGCACTATTTTCAGACCGAGAACGCACWAGTGTTCAGACCAGAACAAGCAGCAGCAGTGAGGTGTGGGAGGAGTGTGTCCTCGGTGGGTGAATAAAGATAAAATAAAAGAAAATGCCTTTGATTTATTTACTAAAGAGCAAGCTAACGTTGTGCACAGCAGATAAATAACTCACCAGATGATTTAGAGGCGATTTGTTTGGTTAGTTTCGTCACTCCAGAAGCTGCCAGCTGACGGACTTTTTTTTTGGTCCCGAGCAGCTGATTCACATCGGTGCTGATATATCCTGCCAGAAAATCCAACTGCACACGGTCGATTTCAGGTGAAGATCTCCAGTCCGTCTGTTTCGGTTTTCAGTGGGAGACGGGTCGAGCGGCGAAAAGTTCAGATATTTGAACTCTGGCGGAGGCTCGGGCGGCGGCGGCGGCGGCTTCCGCAGCACCACATGCGCGGAAAACGCTCTGCGCCCCTTCCGCCTTCCTTGTGCGCCGCCCAAAACGTACGTGACGCGACGCACGACCCCTAGAGGCACGTTCTCATAGACTTTGCATGTAAATCGGCCGCTCCTGCTGCTCAAAACGCATTCGGTGTGAACGTACCGTTAGTTGAGCAGAGAAATCACATCATATTAACACCAACATGTGACAGTCTGAGGTCACTTAAATAACTCATTCAACTTTAAACTTCAGGAGGATGTTTGTACTTTGAAGACAAATGAAAACCTATGCAGTGGGAAAAAATTATTTATTAATTATTAATTGAGCGGCCCCTTCTTCGGGATCATTTGAGGGCCCACTACTCCCCTGACCACGCTGTCCTCTGGTGGGTTGTACCTTTGCCGGCCGGCGCGCTGGGGGCTCTCGTCCGGGGCTAGGTGCTTGGGCATGTGCCGGCTCGGCCCGGTGGCTGCCCGGCGGGGCTGGGTTTGGCACTGATCTCCCTTATGTCGGCCTCCGGCTTTGCGGGTCGTGTCTGTGGTCCCCCCACACTCACTTTGAAAC
>NW_013954232.1:19780-22739 GCF_001266775.1 Austrofundulus limnaeus
CACACACACACACACACACGCACACACACACACACACACACACAACCCCCTCCCCTACCAACATTCACACTCTGCGCTTTGCTTTACTGTAACTCTGTGAAAACTTGTGCCGGTTTCTGAAAACTTAAACGTTGCTCTCTACAGCCAAAATATGGTTATTATTGCTTTGTGCAATAATAACCATATTTCATAAAGCAAAGGAAGCGCTTCTCAAATACATTTGGACATCACGAGAACAGGAGGGGTCAAATCCAGGACTGTCCCGTTGTTTGACAGTTGGCGTGTTATGGTTTGTCTGGGTTCTTGTGTTATTTTGGTTCTAGTCTGGTTTTCTGTCTTGTCCCTCTCTGTTTACATGYCCAACATGTGACAGTAGTCAGATCACTTTAAACAACATGACGAGTAGAGAGAACTGAGACCACATGAAATGGCTAAGCTGCCACCAAAACACAACTAAACAACAGGACACAGAACACAAAGTTTGAACAGAAAAATAAATAAGGGTATTTCAATGAAAACTGTGTGCTTTTTGTAGTTTAAGCTTTAACTTTAGTTTTAAACCAACATTTTTTTCAWATTTTGAATCTTGTTTGTCTTTGAACAAAATAAAACCACATGTGAAGGGTTTGTTCTTCAGTGTCCATCAGTGATGCTGATAACAGAGCCAGTGACAGGCCTGTGCTGTGTGCGGAGTGCACTTAACTCGGGACGTTTAAGTGCTCTGCTGCGTCATAAAACAGCAGATGGTTCAGACAGCGTGTTCATTTTATCAGCGGTGGGCTCTGCTTTGTGAAGAATAACCTCATGTTGAGAGTTGTCAGGATTAGCATCCTGCTACATGACACAGCTACGTGTCAGGTTTTCAGCTACGACTGGCTCACAGGCTGAGAAGAAGGCAGGCAGATAAGGTTCAAAAGTAGCAAAACTTCAGGGAGACCATACATTCCTGTTTTCAAGGGACAGTCCCTGTTAGGGATGACCTGTCCTTATCTAAAGCTGTCCCTGGTTTGAGCTTTTTAATGAATGAGGAAAGAAGCTGCGCAACAACAGCTATCATGGGAGCTGGTTGTGCTGCTAACGTTAAAAGGTAGAATAAGAAGAAGGATGCACCGTCCTAAAAACTAAGAAAAAAGAAGCAGAGCACAAATTTGTCTTGTCACCACCAACAGGCAGCTGTCCTGTGAGACAGTGTGTTTTGATTTAAAGGTGTTCGACCGGTATAGTATATTTAATGGTGCTTWACAGGGTTGGTTATTGGAAAGGAGATGAGGTGGTGATGGTGTTTCATGTTTAATCCATTTATTATTGGTTCATAGTGTTCATAGTGCCAGTTGATGTACATTTTGGGGTTTTCAAGTGAATGTTCTTTGTTTTTTATTTTTGTGCTGGCTTTTATCTTTAATTTTAATGACATTTTTTGTAAATATACTTGTATTATAATTGTATTGCTTTGTTTTTATTTTTGTACGTTGGGCCCCATAAAAAATAATGAATGAAGAAATTAAGGAGTCAGAAACAGAAAACTGTGAACGAGATGAGAGCTGCGTGAGCTGAGGATGACGAGGAGGGAGAGATAATCATCTGCTGAGGAAACCAAATAATAAAAAAATTATTTATAATAAAATTTCAATAATGTGACCCCAAATTTCTCATCTAAAAAGCTTCTSTCTGAAACAAAATGCTACGTGTGGTGGAGGATTGGATCCTGTGTGTGGACATCTCAGACGGCTTCAGATAAAGCAAAAATTAAAAACGTAGATCTGGGCGGTATGGCCAAAAATTTATATCACGGTATTTTCAACATTTACACCGGTTTGATGGTATTTGACGGTATTTTTCTTTTCWTCACAGCTCAGCTGATAATAAAATGTACAAACMCTGCTTATTRACTTTTTTCTTTTACTGTACCTCTGTCTGTGTCGCTGTTTCCCTCCTCTATGTGTCTTTTCTCCTCCTGGTTGTAGACAGTAGTCACATATTTTTGTCCGGTCGTGAAGGAGGAGGGTTACGAAAAGATTATGATCGGGTTTATTGTTTTATGTTATTTAATAAAAATTTTCAGCACGACTCACCTTGCACACCAGTCATTTCCAATTCCATTACAAACTACTTCCCGTGGGCTTTTCACAATAGAAGCACGTTAAGTCTCCATCAGCATAACGTCTCCATATTAACTAACCACGTTAAATCTAACTGTGCACGTCACTGAAGAGGTGTTTACTACATTCAGCGATGGTGAAAACGGGATGTTTTTTAAACGTCAACGTCAGTCAATATAAGCAGCGGAATCGCCACCCGCTGCTGCAACTAGCTGCTCCAAACATTAGCATGCTAACGCACAGAGCGGTGCTGCAAGGAAAACTGTCCCCCTGGAAACAGCTCATTGGCGGCCGTGACAAAACGCTCCGCACATGTTCAGGCTATTTAAACCGTTATGTCCGGTATTCATAAAATTCATATCATAACAATAATAAAAACCGGTATTCGGTACAAAACGGTATACCGCCCAGCACTAATTAAACGGTAAAATAAAAAAGGCTGATGAGGCAGCAAACTACAAAAACAAACCTGGGAAGAACATGAAGGAACTCAGGGGACATTGGGCCTCATGCAAGAACATGTTCATATTCTTATCCTAAATTTCTCTTACTTTTGTTCGTACAAAGGGTTCGTACAAACGTGTCATGTCAGATTCAACAAACTCTTCTATCTTCAGGAAAAGTGTGTAAATGAGCTGCGTAAAATTCCACCTGTTCTATCCAGCTGCTCGTGCACGCGAGAGGAGATTAGCATAATTACCACCCCAAAAACACCATATTCAATTCAATTCAATTCAATAATACTTTAGTCATCCCAGAGGGAAATTAGGTAAGGCTATAAGGATATGTTTCCTGCCTCAGATATCAGGAAGTGTCCATTCATGAAAATGGTATCTGTCGTGGCAAAGATAGTCAGAAAC
>NW_013954232.1:23060-29846 GCF_001266775.1 Austrofundulus limnaeus
AGCGAGAGCTGCAGATTACGTTCAGATGAAGTCAACAGGACCACATCATCCGCAAAAAGCAGAGATGCGATCCTAAGGCCACCAAAACATGGCACACAAAAAATTGACAGCATCTAAAAACAATCAATGAAACATAAAGACGTCAAAAATGGATACAGGTCTGTTTTTGACATAGCCAGAGCTTTGTTTGTTTTTGGAACGTTATGAAACTGGTTACGGACTTTAAATCAACAGGAAGTGAGTTCCAAACTGCAGATCCTCTCATGGACAGAGCACTTTGAGCAAACGTGGTTCTTCGAAAGGGAACCTTACAATTTCCGTCTGAAGCCGCTCTAGTAGACTGAAGTAGTTGTGTGGAGTGATGTTGGCTTCTGAACTGCATCATCCCATCGCCACCTTCTGGTGATAACATGACTCAGCAGAAACCAGAGTCAGACTGAAGGATCACGTTTTCTCAACGCCGAGAAATTTACTCAAGAAGCTGAAACTGAGCTGGTAAAGCTAGAAGAAACACACCAGCTACAAACTAAACATTTTTCTTATTTTTTATCAGTTGAAATGATTGAAATTCTATGAATTGGTTGATCATAATATTTTACAGGTTATGTATAGCGCTTACATTAAACTGTGTTAAGAGAGAAACTTGTTACAATCTCAAGGGGATAGTGATATTTGTAAAACCTAAATTTAGAACGAGTTTGAAGGAACTTCAATCCAAGGAATAAGATTATGGAATAATCTGGAGAGTGATGTGAAAAATGMTGTTTATGTTTAAGAAAATTATAAAAGTTTGTTAAAGAGATGTGAAGTGGAATAAGCTGTTATGTTGTTCACCAAGGTTTTGATGTTGGTTTWGTTTATTTTGGGATTATTTATTGCTTTTGTTTTAATTTTTTCTTAGGGAAAAAGGGGGCAGATGTTACAACATATTTTTCTTCTCTCTGCTGCCTTTCATTTCATTTATATTTTTTCTTCTGTTGTGTATAAAGTTTTTTTTTTTAGTGAAATTAATAAAAAAGCTATCAACAATAATACATCAATGTTTGCTAAAATCTGCAGCCAAATCTGCAAAGCTCAATGTAGCAAAAGTTTAATTGAAAGATAAAAGTATSACATCAAGTAGCCTAGCAAAAACCACAAACTGAAAACTAAAGTTTAAAGGTTTGCTAAAAGCTAAATGTATCAAATKGTAGCTAAAAGCAGTAAAAGGTTAGCTAATAGCTAAAAACAATGTTACAAACATTACCTAAAAACAGGAATAAGTAAGCTAAAAGCTAAAATATCAAAGAGCTACCTAAAAGCTAAAACTAGCAWACATCTAGCTTAACTCAACAAAACATTAGCTATAAGCTAAACATAGCAAATCTCTGACTAAAAGCTTTAAAAGTTTAGCTAAAAGTAGCAAAATTCTAGATAAACAGATCCAACACCTAACTGAAAACTAAAGTTCAAAGCTAAAAGCTAAATGTAGCAAACATTAGTCTAAAACGGTAAAATCAGCCAATAGCTTCAAAACTAAAAGGTTACATAAAAACAGGAATTAGCTGAACGATAAATTATTCAAGCCCTACCCAACAGCTAAAACTAGTTAACTGCTAGGTAAATGTATCAAAAGGTTAGCTTAAAGCTAATAGTAGCACAAGAAGACAGATCTTAGGAACAGGGTTGTATAAAATGAACTATTATATGAAATACTAAAACAGCAGAAAGTATCAGTTGGTTTTCTTGTGTCCAGGTGAGGTCCATCATCAGTGACTTTGCAGTCTTCATCACCATCCTGACGATGGTGTTGATAGATTACGCCATGGGCATCCCCTCACCTAAACTCCAGGTCCCCARCAAGTTTAAAGTAAGTCCTCCTCTGCTGCTCTCACAATAAAAAACCATGAATGCTGTAAAATAAAGTGTTGCTTTGAATCCTGAAGCCCACCAGGGATGATCGGGGCTGGGTGATAAACCCTGTGGGACCAAACCCGTGGTGGACCACCATCGTCACCTTCATCCCTGCCCTGCTCTGCACCATCCTCATCTTCATGGACCAGCAGATCACAGCCGTCATCATCAACAGGAAGGAGCACAAACTGAAGGTATTTCATCTWACAGCCACAACCAGGGTCAACGTTCGGTCAGCTAAAAGCACACGTTGCTCCTGCAGAAGGGCTGCGGGTACCACCTGGACCTGTTCGTGGTGGGCGTGATGCTGGGCGTGTGCTCSGTCATGGGCCTGCCGTGGTTCGTGGCTGCCACCGTGCTCTCCATCTCCCACGTCAACAGCCTGAAGCTGGAGTCAGAGTGCTCCGCCCCCGGAGAGCAGCCCAAGTTCCTGGGCATCCGCGAGCAGCGCTTCACCGGCCTGATGATCTTCACCCTGATGGGCTGCTCCGTCTTTATGACCTCTGTGTTAAAGGTTCACACACTGGGGGGGGCGGGGGGGGGGGGTGCAAGTGCATGGAAGACAACAGAGCTGGTTCATGGAAGGCTAAACACTTACCTGGTTACACATACAGTGTTAGCTCTTCAGATAATATATGGCTTTTGTGCACGTGATGTCACACCTGGTGCATTGTGGGTATTGGGTGCCATGATGGAGGGATAGTACCGGCATCGTGAGACTAACTGCTAGCTACCAAGCTCTGACAGGGTGGCTTTCAACTTATTCCAACTGAAGGTGATTGTAAATTTTTGTATAAAAAGTGTTTTGGTGGTGTTGTGTATAAGTTGTGTTGGTGTTGTGTATAAGTTGTGTTGGTGTTGTGTATAAGTTGTGTTGGTGTTGTGTATAAGGCTGTTGCAGTAAAAAGAGACACTCTGAACTGTTTCAGGTTTCCTGTCTGTAGAAAAGACAGTGGACTGTATATGGAAGATATAAGCTGGACATGCAGGTCAGCTGTCAGGTTCAGGATATCTCATTCAGCATTATGTAATTTACACAGGTTTATAGTAACTAAGTATATTTACTTCGTTACAGTACTTAAGTCGTTTTTTTTTTTTTGAGGATTTGTACTTTTACTTTTATTTCATTACATTTTAAAGCTAAAAATTATACTTTTACTTCTTTAAAATGTAACACCTAGTTACTTGTTACAAATTAAATACAGCAGGTAAAATAAGTATTGAACACGTCACCATTTTTCTCAGTAAATATATTACTAGAGGTGCTAATGACATGAAATTTTCACCAGATGTTGGTAACAACCCAAGTGATCCATACATACAAAGAAATCAAACCATAAATGTCCAGAAATGAAGTTATTTGTAATAATGTGGAATGGCACAGGGAAAAAGTATTGAACACACTTACTGAAATTTATCTAATACTTTGTACAAAAGCCTTTGTTGTCAATGACAGCTTCAAGACGCCTCCTGTATGGAGAAACTAGTGGCATGCATTGCTCAGGTGTGATTTTGGCCCATTCTTCCACACAAACAGTCTTCAAATCTTGAAGGTTTCGTGGACCTCTTCTATGAACTCTGATCTTTAGTTCTTTCCATAGATTTTCTGTTGGATTCAGGTCAGGTGATTGGCTGGGCCATTCCAGCAGCTTTAGTTTCTTTCTCTGAAACCAACTGAGAGTTTCCTTGGCTTTGTGTTTGGGCTCATTGTCTTGCTGAAATGTCCAGCCACGTTTCATCTTCATCATTTTACATTATTACAAATAACTTCATTTCTGGACATTTATGCTTTGATTTCTTTGTATGTATGGATCACTTGGGTTGTTACCAATATATTTACTGAGAAAAATGGTGACGTGTTCAATACTTATTTTACCTGCTGTATATTGCCCAATTTACTAAACCTGGCTTACAGGAACCGGTTTGGTTCAGTAAATTCAACAGTTTATAAAAGTACTTTACTTTCCCAATTTTGTGACCAGTTTTATCACTTTTACTTAAGTAGTTTTCTTATCAGTGAAATGTACTTTTACGAAAGTCATTTTCTGTTCATGTAATTTTACTTTTACTTAGTTTTTCAAGTACTTTATAGAGCTGTGTTAATTTAAACATGTTTCTATGAGGCATGGTGTAGTTTGTGCTGTTGGTGACGTATGAACGAATGAATGAATGAGTGGAAACAGAGCAGAGTTAGCTGTTCATGTCTTAGCTGCGTCATCAAATACCATCTCTGGCCTCCKTGTTGAGCTTCTCCCTGTCTTCTTCTGGGTTTTATTCTGAAGGTGCGTTTTTCTGATGAAATGGTCGCACTGCTGTCCCTGAATGGTTAAAATCAGAACTACATCATGGCACCCAGAACGACCCACATACTGCATTAGCTCCAGGTCTAATAAATATAGCTTTAGCTCCGGAGCAAATATATTTAGCCTTAGCTATAGAATTAATAAATACATCATTTGTTTTAGAGCTGTTAAATCTAGCATTAGTTCAAACACACTGCAGTTTGGCTGCAGTTATATTATTTATGTTGGATCACACTTAGAACATGTTTGAGACAAATAATGTGTAAATATAAGAGGCATGATCCTGATACTGACTGGTTTCTTTGTTGTTCTGACCTCAGTTCATCCCCATGCCGGTGTTGTACGGGGTTTTTCTGTACATGGGGGCTTCTTCACTTCGAGGCATTCAGGTAAATGTGCACACCTGCTGGTGGGTTCCTGTCTCAAGATGATTCCACACCRAGTGGGTTTTGTTTCTGCGCAGTTCTTTGACCGTCTGAGGCTGTACGGCATGCCGGCCAAACATCAGCCGGACTTCATCTACCTTCGTCACGTCCCGCTGAGGAAGGTGCACCTCTTCACCATCATCCAGCTCAGCTGCCTGGTCCTGCTCTGGGTCATCAAGACCTCCAAGGCTGCCATCGTTTTCCCCATGATGGTAAAACCCCAGTGTGTGTGTGTGTGTGTGTGTGTGTGTGTGTGAGCTCGTTGTCAGATTCTCGATGCCTCTCCAGGTCTTGGCTCTGGTGTTCATTCGGAAGCTGCTGGACTTCATTTTCACCAAGCGGGAGCTGAGCTGGCTGGATGATCTGATGCCTGAGTGGAAGAAGAAGAAGCTGGAGGACGCAGCGCAGGAGGTGCAGGAACGCACCACACCTCTGGATCCTGGATGTTTTACAGTTTTTATTGCAGCAGAAAACATTACTATTTTTTATTTTTTCTCCAGGAGGAGCACAGTATTATTGCAGAGGAGGAAGGCATCGTACAAGTCCCACTAGAAGGACATTACAAGTGAGTCGTCTCTACTTGTTGAGCTTCTTATGGAGCAGGAGGTGATGTTTTACCTGCATATCAAAAATAGAGGTGGACTGAGACCAGGGCAGCCGATGGCCAAAATACAAACCAGATTCTTTATTTTTAGTGTAACGTGTATTTTTCATTTCACGTTACATATTTAAACATATTGTTAGAAAAATACGTATTCAATAGACTGAAGTCAATATTAAAACCAACATTGTTAAATAAAATGATTTGTAGAAGGAATCAAACCATACAACACCAGAATTCTGGAACTGAGTGAGGTTTAATGTCACCGGAGCTGACAGGAAACCACACTGATGAAAAACCAGGAAGTTCATCAATTTATACATGATTCTTCAATGCCAGCGTTCGCCCCCTACTGACCTACGGCTGAATCACAGGCATTCAGACAAAATTCTCATCTAATGTCCTCACAACRTTTGAATATGTGTTGTTATAATTCAGACATGTAACTTATCTATATCAATCAAAACATAATAGATTAAACACTGTCAACATTATAAAAAGGAAAACCTAAAAATATAGTGTTGTGCTTTTAACATCAGTACTAACATCTAATAACTATAAATTTCTTCAATCCCCCTTTTCACATGACCAAATCATGTGAACAAAAATAAGAAATTTATAATAATCTATATGTTCGCATTAAGGCACAAATGTGTATGCAAATTGCCCTAAGCGCTACAGCACAACGTGGAAATTTTCTAACATCCCACCCCTAATATAAAGTGCTCCGTTTATTCCACCCCAATCAAAAATAGAAAACATAAATTGAACTATTGTCAAATACCAACCAGGTCAGCTCTGTGCATTCTATCGAGGCCAGAGGTTCCAGAACTTGGCCTACCGTTGGGAACAAGTCCTCAGCACCGTCTTCCGTGGCAGACTGACCTGGTTACTAACAATATCCCTGCATATTAAAATTTAACCTTAGCTCCTCAACAATTAATCTATACAAAGAACAGTAAACAAATAACCCAAAATGTTAAACCATTTCTAAACATATCCTGCTTAGTGTATATAATGTATAATGACAATATAATGGCTAACATTTTTAAAGGTCTTCTACATGTAAAAATAATATATAAGAGTATCCTTGCAGTAAACAGGTTGTAGCTAAATCTAAATCTAAAACTAAATCTTCATGTTCCTACTTGAAGACCAATCAAGTATACAAGCTAAATGTTATAAAATGGCCAATATTGAACACTTCACTGGTTTGTTTCCACTTTCTATTAAATATTAGTATCCAGTGGTGGGCATGGTTACGCTCAGTGGTGGGCAGCGCTAACCCAAAAATTAGCTCCCCTAYTTCTAAAGCACTTATGAAAATATTTAGGTGCGTAACTTCAAAAACGCATATGTCATAGAAAAACTAGTGGAAGCTAATTTTAAAGCGCAAGTTCAATTTGACACTTACTAGCTGGCAATAATTCATTACAGTATGCACAATACTGCCAACTAACGGTGTATGAACTCTTGTACAGCTTAATCCAACAACCGCCGATTGCGGGGATCTGATTTTCTGAAACAGAACTTTGGCTCCTGGTGTAAAAATTAAAAAGTTGTT
>NW_013954232.1:30375-32552 GCF_001266775.1 Austrofundulus limnaeus
GGATTACAAACGTTTACTCTTTTTGCTGGTGCCTTCATGCTACGTAAGCAGACACAAAGCATTGTGGGAAATCAGAACCGTGGCTCAAAGCGACAATGAAGAATGATGTATACCTTCCCAATAAGCGTGTTTATCTGGGAGGGGTGCTGTTGGATAGATCATGTGTGTTGTGATTCATTGACAGCCTTACCTTCCTCTGTTCAAGATAATGATGACAGGTAGATAATTAATTAGCAGTACTGCATTTTAATTTTAGAAAGCGCAAATCAGCTTATATAGCGTATATAATTAGTAAGACCGCTAAAGCGCAAATGAAATATTTAGATCCGTAATTAGCGGATTTGTGCTTTAGTGGACTGGTGCCCACCACTGGTTACACTCATCAGCTAACAGCTAGCAGCAAAATTGATTATTTTTTTAAACGATTAGCTTTTTCACTGACTTTTAGAACCATTAACATCTGCTACATTAGGTCTTTAAGTCAGCTAACAGCTAACTAACAAGCTAGTTAATGTTAGCTTCTTCAACAAGAAGAAACAAAAACCCCTACAGCTGTTTTTACCCACCAACAAAAAGAATATTCAATTAATCTCAGCCTCCATATATTATCAATAAAACTGTTAAAAAAATTTTATAGGCACGGCCATGTGGGATTTATTTAAACCTTTGTCTGTACTTTCAAAGCTGAAAGTCCTGCCTGGTGATGAGCACAGCTAACAAAAACATCAGCTTCGCTGACTGCAAATCTGCAAACAAAAAAATTAGCTTTGCAAATGCTAAATCCCAGTTAGCAGAACTAAATGTAGCAAAAGCTAGTGGATTAGCTGCTGTGCCCAAACACAATCTTGGTGTATTTTAGATATCAACGATAATTGCAACTAAATTAATTAGAAAATTTTACATTTGAACAAACATCAGAAAGGTAAGAGCTACATAAATCTTGAGAAGCCACCTTCAAGAAAAAATTATTTGAGATGTATTTTTTTCTGAAAATGACCACATAATGGTTTTGCATTGGTTAGCAACAATCTAATTAACACTCTTTTTTAGCAGCTTTCTGATAAGTTATTATAAGGGGAAATTATTTGTCTAAGGTCTTATCTGAATGGAAACAGAGTTTTCCCAAAATGATATTTTAATTTTTCATTTCAAAATATTTTCCGCTTAAAACAGAGCATCATTTGTAGAAACACCTTTATCAACATGAAAACACTAAAATCGACACAAACTGCTGCAGTACCTATGCCAGGCCTGTGTGAGGCGCCGTTATACTCCCACAAAAACAGGAAACGAGGCGTTAAACGTGAATTGTATACAAATTATTAACACAACCAAAAGACCCCACAACAACCCCGTTGACTTATCACTTTCACGAAGCTGAGTCCTGGCTGTCCACATGAAAACAAAAAATCTTGTGATTAAAAGTCTTATAAAACTATATTTAAAAAATCAAGACAACTAAAACGTTTCTGTGAGGACTGCCTCTACCGTTCTGAAGTAAAACCTTTCTGTTTTTACTGCGTGTTTACAGGAGTGACCCGGCTACAGTGAACATCACCGATGAGATGTCCAAAGGTTCTTTCGGGGGCGTGTGGAAGAGTTTGACCCCCAATGAGAGCTCTAAACAGGAACTGATTTCCAAAAGGTAATGTTCATTCCCTCCTTTCTTCACGTTTTGGTAACTTTTATATTATCAGCAGCACATCCTTAGTGAGTGCTCGAATAACAAGCCCGTTACAACCTGGAACAACAGGAGTATTACAGAACATTTAGGCTACCTCACAGTTTTCCAGTAAGGAGATATGTTTATGGAAGTGATTTCCCACTGAGTGGACTAACATCGTGTGTCCTGCTTGCTTCTCTTGCTCCATCCCACCCTGAAGCTCCCCCTCCTAACCTTTCAGAAGCCGACATCCCAAAGGTAAGCTGTTCCTAGAAGTCCCTGTCGGCATGGAGAGTCTCATTGTGTGTGTCTACCGCCGCCTGTTGCATGATGATGAACATGGAGCTAACTGATAACACAGCATGGACTGTGTGTTTGTTCACATTTAACACAACAGAAATTTATGATGATATTCTATATTATTACAGCGGGTAAAATAAGTATTGAACACGTCACCATTTTTCTCAGTAAATATATTACTAGAGGTGCTAATGACATGAAATTTTCACCAGAT
>NW_013954232.1:33972-36713 GCF_001266775.1 Austrofundulus limnaeus
CTTTTAATTTGTAAAGCTGGGGTCAGTAGTTTACATCCACTCCCACATAGCAGACAGGTGTTGGCCTGATCAGGAGTCCAGCTGGCTCTGAGGGCATAACAAGCAGACCTGATGGGTTCCAGGTCTGACACATTATTTTTAAGATGGCGTGCCACCACTGGCCCAGTTGTGGTTTAGTTCATGTTGTTCTGACCCATACATGGACCAGAACCACATCTGGACCACCAAAGGGCTGTTATTACATTGTGTCAGCCAAAACTGGACCAGACAAGTTTTGCTATGTGGGTGCCAGTTAAAGTGAATCACTAGTTACCAGGCACAGTTCTGCTAATCCACTAACAACTAAAATTAAAGCTTTTCAATGACCAAATTAGTGTTATGGCTAACTCTGTAAAGTGTTAGTAGACCAATTAGTTTTTGCTAAATTTAATTCTGCAAACTTTAGGTCTAACGGATTGTTTATGTTACTTTGTGGAGTTTGTTTACTTGTCAGTTCAACTGTGTGATTTTAACCGTTTGGTGGATGTAGAAATGTTTCTTATAAGCTGAGTTATCAGTTAGCACTTAGTGTTAGCTCCCAGAAATTCTTTTACCTGTTTAGTTTACCATTTACGGAGCTAACCTTTTTGTTAGCAGATTGGTGGCTAGTGCGGCTAACTTTTTAGTTAGCGGATTAGGAGTTAAGCTAGGTTTATAGATGAGGTGTCGCGAGGGTGCACACACCAATAGTGACGCAATTTCACCATCCTCACAGTGTTGCCAACTTAGCAACTTTGTCACTAGAACTAGCGACTTTTTAGATCCTCTAGCGACTTTTTTTTCCCAAAAAGCGACTAGCGACAAATCTAGCGACTTTTCCCGGTGTTTTTAGAGACTTTTAGAAGCTTTAACGACAGAACCTTCCAAGCACTTTTCTTCTTTTCTCTAAAAGCAGCGAGCAGTGCACAGAAGAGCTTTGTTTACGTTTGTAACACGGAAGTAGAGCTGAACGTTTACAACACTGCGCATGTCCGGACTTTTATTCCGAATAAAACTCCGGTGCATGTAAACACTTTTCATGATCGGATTGTGTCCATGTAAACTGTACATTTGGATTATTTAATCTGAATACATTTCAATCCGATCAAAAAATTTTGTGCATGTAAACATAGCTACTGAAGCCTCGTGTAGCACCCCCACCCCGACTGCAGTCAGCTGAGAGGAGACCACTGCAAATGAAAGCTGAATGAAAGCTGCCACTGCTTCTACCTGGTTTACAAAGCAGGATGTAATATTTACTGTAATGTTTTTCTCTGACACAGTCTCTGTAAAATAMATCTCTGGACCCAGCTGTGTTTGACTCACAGATCAGCTTCACCTCGTCCTCCCTGTGCCTCATGATATCTATCAGTCAAATTCAATTTATGTAATGTGGATCTAAGCATTGAAGTCATTAAATTATTTTTATTTCATTAAGTTTAATTGCAGTTTTAAACAAATTTAGTGTTTTTCTTCACTTTTTTTTCTCTTGAACATTTATCCTATAGCTCAGATCACAATTATTGGCAAACATCCAACTATGCAAACTAGGTGATGACTTCATTTAGTGACTTTTAGGACAGCCAATAGGGACTTTTCCTGCTCAGGAGTTGGTAACACTGCACCCCCGCCCCTGTGCATTGGCCCTGCGAGATGTCCTGGCATGTAGTCCTAACACCGCAAAGGCTGTGTGCGCTGCGCACCATTCAAATTGTTTATTTGTCTGTCAAGCTTGTGCTTATCCTACTTACATTTTCACAAGTTATAAAGTGTACATTCACATGTTGTTTTGGAGAAATCTACAACATAAGCGCCACGTATAAACACCTCCACTGCCAGCGAGGGTGCTCCAAACCACGACTGTGACTCAGTCTTAAGTGAAGCTAACTTTTTACTTAGCAGATTAGAGGTTAATGAATCTAACTTTTTAGTTAGCAGATTAGAGATTATTAAATCTATCTTTTTAGTTAGCAGATTAGAGATTAGTAAATCTATCTTTTTAGTTAGTAGATTAGAGGTTAATGAATCTAACTTTTTTAGTTAGCAGATTAGCGGTTAATGAATCTAACATTTTAGTTAGCAGATTAGAGGTTAATGAATCTAACATTTTAGTTAGCAGATTAGAGGTTAGTGAATCTAACTTTTTAGTTAGCAGATTAGAGATTAGTAAATCTATCTTTTTAGTTAGCAGATTAGAGATTAGTAAATCTAACTTTTTAGTTAGCAGATTAGAGGTTAATGAATCAAACTTTTTAGTTAGCAGATTAGAGATTAGCAAATCTAACTTTTTAGTTAGCAGATTAGAGGTTAATGAATCTAACTTTTTAGTTAGCAGATTAGAGATTAATGAATTTAACTTTTTAGTTAGCAGATTAGAGGTTAATGAATCTAACTTTTTAGTTAGCAGATTAGAGGTTAATGAATCTAACTTTTTAGTTAGCAGATTAGAGGTTAATGAATCTAACTTTTTAGTTAGCAGATTAGAGGTTAGTAAACCTAACTTTTTAGTTAGCAGATTAGAGGTTAATGAATCTAACTTTTTAGTTAGCAGATTAGAGATTAGTAAACCTAACTTTTTAGTTAGCAGATTAGAGGTTAGTAAATCTAACTTTTTAGTTAGCAGATTAGAGATTAGTAAACCTAACTTTTTAGTTAGCAGATTAGAGGTTAATGAATCTAACTTTTTAGTTAGCAGATTAGAGATTAGTAAACCTAACTTTTTA
>NW_013954232.1:37343-38564 GCF_001266775.1 Austrofundulus limnaeus
CTTTTTAGTTAGCAGATTAGAGGTTAATGAATCTAACTTTTTAGTTAGCAGATTAGCGGTTAGTGAATCTAACTTTTTATTTAGCCAATTAGCGACTAGTGAAGCTAACTTTTTAGTTAGCTGTGCCCACCACAGAATTAAATGTTGGATAAAAATTTGAAAACAATATTATTAAAATTTTCTTTGCCTTGATGAGAGCATGGAAACTTCTTACTCAGCTGTACCTGCATGGAAGCTAACATGCTAACCTGTAATCTGCATTACGTTCTGATGAATCCAGGTTTGCTTTAATGCTGTTTCTCCTCCTGACTCAGTTGTGCCAGAGGCAGTGAGAAGCGGCACAAGCGGCGGAGGCATGACAAGAGCCTGGACAGGGAAACAAGTTTGTGACGACCTACACACTGGTGGTGCCACCGTACTGTCAGCCAGATAAACACACACACACAAAAAAACGAAAAAGAAAAAAAAAGAATATACCGTGCCACACTCGATCACCTTTGTACTGTGCTACACTGTGTTTTTAGTCAAGTCTGTGTGCAAAGATGTTAGAAACGTATTACCAAGAGAAAAACCTGTTCTACATGAACATAACTGTACCAGCACCAGAGAGGAGCAGGAACGAAGCGACGCCAACGGTTTTAAGTTCAAGACCAATCCCAGAACCATTTTAAAACCGAATTTTAAATCTTTATCATTTGTACTTTGTATGTTTTTGTATTTTTTCCAAGAGCAACTGCTAGTTGTCCTTTTAAAAACCTGCCGCGATGAACCACAAAAAGATTTCATGTGGAGCATTTATTGCTGCTGAATTTCGCACCTTAGATAAAAAAAGATTAGATCTTTGCCAATATTAACACAAATCACTGGTATCTAAGAGAGTTGGCTATGTAAAGAACCTTGTAATTTTCTGAAAGTATTAATTATACATTTTCTATATAAAAGCTGTAAACCTATATGTCTTTGTGTCAGTGACAGTTCGACTCACTTTAAGGTATTCCATTGCTGTTGCACATRTAAATGTGTCTTGTCCAGTCAAGCTTTTCTCTCAATTTAACCTGAAAATGTTCAATTTTGCCCCATTGCTAAGAGCTTAAAGGGAAACCCAATTAGATATAGCATCACACATTATTTAATAAACATTTAATTCAGCTGTAAAAACCTGACTTTAGAAATGCTGCAGGCTGTTTAGTTTTTATAAATTTTAACACATATATATATATA
>NW_013954232.1:38622-41836 GCF_001266775.1 Austrofundulus limnaeus
ATACAATATCTGATGATTTAAATAAAACCAGAACCTGTTGACAGAGAGGAGCGTAGGCTCTAGCGTCGTGGAAACACTAGCATCAACCATGCTGAAACAAAATTTTCAGGTGATTAACAAGAATGGCACAGCTACTCATTACTGAGTCATTTTTTCTAATTTTTTTTTCTATTTTAGGGAGTTTTATAATTTTTTTTAGATATGGTCTTAAACTTTTAATCAGCTGATGAACAGCTAATTTCATCTTAATGGGTGGTTTCAATAAAATGCTTACTGTTTTTGTTTGTTTTTTGTCTTACTCRCATTTCTACTTAGAAGCTTCTTAAAGCTAACAGTACAAAATGTGAAATCTTGCCATTTTTCAGCTGGTTGTGACAACATATATTTAAAAATTTATAAAAACAATAAATAGCCTACAGTATTTTTAGTCTTTTTTTTAGTTGAACAATAAGTTAATGAAATCACGTCTGATGTTTTAATTAGTTGGGGTTAACKTTAAGGCAGAGACCAATACCAGCACTTAAAACATGAAGCTAACGCTAGCAGGAGGTTGAGTTAGCTAAGCACAAAAAAAAAGAAAACAAAAATAAATAAATAAAAACTGTTCCAACTGCTCAAAGGGGTAGTTCGAAGTGTTTGAAGTGTTGAGAGTTTAGGAGCTATCTGAACAAAATCAGCTTGAAGAAATATTTTTGATTGAACTGGCTAACGGCTAGTCAGAACTGAGATCAGTGCAGAAATTTACTGTGTGACGTTTTTTAAACTTTTACGTTTTACAGTGATAAGAACCTCTCACAAATGTTTCAAAAGGTTTTTGGAAAGGGGTCCTCACTATGTTCGCTGGTACCTGTKGTCTCCTGGGTCATTAAAGAGAGCCATGAAGGTACCAGGGAACACAGGATCAGGGAAACACCTGCACAGGCCTGTTTCTCCTGTCAGAATTAATCTACACATATAATAGCTCAAAAGGTATTTGGTTGATTATTTCTTTGTTGTAACAACGCTCCTTGGCAAGAAATCTACTACTGTTGGAAAGCTTGTTAAATGGAGCCACACTTGGTAAGAAAATACAAATTTGTGGATTAAGCAGCTGAAGTGACGTTGTGGATTTGATCCATGAAAAACTGTTAATACTTCCCTGTCAAACAGGTCGTTCTGCTGTTGACTCTTGTTTTAAGCTCCTCCCACAGCAGAGGGTAAACAAGCTGATGAGCTGGAGGAGGAGGAGCCAAGCTGTTGTGGCTGTGTATGGTTCTTCCTCATGCTATGGAGGCCATCTTTGTCTTACCTTCAGACTGAAATCATCCAATCCAACAAACAAGACCAAATAAAAGTCAACAGCAAAAGATTTTCACGAGTGTAACGCACAAACTCAACTCTGCTGCTCAATCCACAAATATAGCTCCTCACAAACATTTAAGGGTAAACAGCAGATTTATTGCTAAGATGCAGCAAAGTTAGGTCAACTCAATATTCCCTTACTGAAAATATAGCTTCGCTAACACTAAACCGCTAAACACATTTTAAAAAGGAAGCTAATGCAAAAAAAAGCTAAGTGAGTCAAATTTAGCAGAAACTAACTCTAAAAGCTAATCCCCAACCTCTAAGACACACATCTTCTTTTCCGCTGAAGACTGGTGGGACCAAACCTGTTGATGTTAGCTTGTTAGCTAACTGTCTGCTAACAGTTGTGAAAAAAGATAATCTGCACAACAGGAAAATGAGCTCTGCTGTTAGCTGACTAGTGTAATCACCACTGCCAGGTGGTGTTGTTGCAGCAAAGAAATAATCTTCCAAACACAAAATTTTCATAGTTTTTKTGCTGAGATTATTTCTCCAAGCTGAGGCAGCTCAGAGTGCTATCTGGTGCAGGTAAAACCCTTACTGCTAATAACGTCTCTGTCTTAACTATCCCTTTAAGCGTAACCCAAAAGCTTACAGTTAATTAGCACTTTATATTGGAATGATGTGATTTAAGAGGTTTTGCAACTCTCTAATTTTCCTGTAGTTGCATTCCCAAGCTTGCATGTTTGGATAATTTAACTTTAGCGATTGTTAGCCACTTCCTGCTTTAAAAAAAAAAAAGAATGCTTAACCTTAAATGCTTTAACTTTTTGGATGATTGTACAGACAGCTCAGTGTTCCCCACCTGTGTACTCTTCGTCATCCATGTGGTTCCCTTCCAAACCACGTTTAGCGTGTTAGCATCGAAAGCTAATTGTTTTTTTTTTTTTTTAAAAAGAGAAACACGTGCATGGTGGTGAAACTGTCTCGCTGCAGGAACGTGGTTACTTCTAGAGATGCAATAATTCTTTTATCTTCTTTTGCTTGTTTTGTAAGGGCAACATGTAATAAATGGTAAAGAGTTTTAACAATGTACATTATATAGTAGCTATATTTTATTCCTGTAAAATGTTACTAATATATTACTAATAAGACCTAAGTGTTGAATTCAGATTCTGTTGTTGGTGTTTTTTGTTTTTTATTTGCCCGCTGTCTCATTGATGGTCCGTAGGAGCTTAGAGAAACTAACCGTGGGTCAGAGTTATATCAGCGGCCAACGTTCGGACCACTTTTCTGCTTGGAGTTCTGCCTTAAATTCGGTAGGAATAGGAGGAAACTTTCTGTTTTAAACTGCATAAAGAACAATCAGTTCAGATTTGTTGTGCTRTTATTGTTTCATGAGAATGTGAGGGGGTGTGCAGGAGAGCCAAAATAAAGAATAAAAAGCTAACATTTGTACTGTCGTTTATTTCTGTTTATTATTTTTCTTATTCCTAACAGTACTGTAACAGTACGGGTTTATTTGCTGTTTTATTGTTACTAATTTGATTAAGTTGGGCGCCAGCCAGGTCCTCCTGACATATAGGATATTTTGGACCCGATTGAGCTTTAACTGTTTTATATTTATATGTATGGTTTAGAATTAGTTCAATTTTACCGTACACCAGGACATGTAAAATATAAAGAAATTACAAATACACACCCTGTTAACTCTAAATACTAAGTGACAAAATAATGTGTAACAAAAGGAAATGAGCACAGACAAAACTGAAAATAGTTTTCTCGAATATATTATTCAAAACAAATCAAAATAAACACAAAAGAAGTACAAATAACCTGTTCAGGAGCTGCTGCTCAATTTGGGTCGGAACGCCAAAACAGTGTGTGTGTGTGTGTGTGTGTGTGTGTGTGTGTGTGTGTGTGTGTGTGT
>NW_013954232.1:42976-43797 GCF_001266775.1 Austrofundulus limnaeus
GGTTTTCTTATGAAGAGAAATACACTCACAATTAACCAAACATCAACAATAATCAAAAATGGAAATAAAATAAAATAAGTAAATCAAAAAATTAGAAAAATAATTAAATAGAAACAAAAATTACAATGAGAATTATAAGCATAGTATAAATCAACATCAGCCTAAAATCTTCATGAATAAACTAACATAAAGGAGTGCCCTACGCCCAGAAACATTTCCAGTGTTACAGCATTACAGTACCTTAGATTGCAGARTTAAATTAGATTTTGGCTGGAAATGCCATTTAACACATATATATAAAGTAATAGGACCACTTTTTATTTTACTCCTGCACTCCTTTTGGTAATCTGTAGGATCTCTCTTGTGGAGCAAGTTTGCCCAGGGAGCTATACAGTACCATTGAGTCAGAGAGGGGATGGATGAGCCCCTCCACTCTCCCACTAAAAGTTTTCTTCCCAATGTAACTGCTGTCTGTACCCATTGTGAGAGAGAGGGGAGGTAAGTGGTTCAGTGATGACGAGTCCCCAAGAATATAGAGCTAAAGGCCATCTTCTGGCCGACTTTTTTTTCTAAAATTTCATGTATTGATAACCAATATTTTTGGATCTTTGGACATTCCCAGAGCAGATATACTCATGTGCCATTATTCTCCTGACATTTCCAACGCACCGGGGTATCTGACAAACCAACTCTGTATAGTTTATACGGCGTCCAGTATACCCTGTGCAGGATCTTAAAGTGCACCAGCCTCGTTCTTAATTCCCTCGACATTTTCTTTATATTCCTAAGAATCTAATTCCATTCCTCATCTGTAAAACTAA
>NW_013954232.1:44631-46430 GCF_001266775.1 Austrofundulus limnaeus
ACAAACCCTGAGTTAGTTTCACAAACACTGAGTTAGTTTCACAAACTCTGAGTCAGTTTCACAAACCCTGAGTTAGTTTCACAAACACTGAGTTAGTTTCACAAACTCTGAGTTAGTTTCACAAACACTGAGTTAGTTTCACAAACACTGAGTTAGTTTCACAAACACTGAGTTAGTTTCACAAACACTGAGTTAGTTTCACAAACACTGAGTTAGTTTCACAAACACTGAGCTAAAAGCTGGTGTAATAGCAGCTGAGTCATCCACAGCACATTCTTTGACTTCTACTCATCTTTGCTTATATGTTTGGGCGTCCTGTTGAAGCTAATCTTGTTGTCTGTCAGCAAAATATTTAATGAACAGATTTTAGTGCAGTTATTTCATAGATACTTGTCTACAGCTGAGATGAACGTTGAGCCAACCTGATACTAGATGGCCACCACAGCTTCAAACTTGATGCAAACTTATAAAGCTGTAAGTTTTACAGAAGCTGAGCTGAAACTGTGTGGTAGTAGCTAAGAACGGTCCCCAACATACAACCTGAGTGCTAACAGGTGGCACTGAATCTCACAACATTGTGCTAGCTTGTACACAGTTCAGGAAGGTAAACAAATGAGACTTAACGCCACGGTCCAAAATCAAAGTTTTATTCTGAAAGTCTTCCTACGCCGTGACGTTCCCGTGGACGACCTGAGACGGAACCGTTTGTTTTCCTCGCATCACCTGACGTATAAAATAACTTTATCTCTTCTCTTGTGCACCGTTTGTCTGTGGAAGAGGAGCACATTCGTACCTTTTTACATTACATTCAAGACGAAGTAAAAAAAAAAACATTCAAAGCAGGATGGCCTCCTGGATATGGCTTGGAGTGCAGCTCAGAGAGGGAGCTCTCATTGGGCTTTCCTTTTCGAACTGCAGAAGAGAAAGTCACAATCAAACCCACATAAAAGTGTTTTAWCTCAGAGGAGGTCCGATTTGAGGACCTCTAACCGATTCTTGGTGCGACGGCTCAGCCTTACCTTTCCCCTGAYGGCTTGGAGGTCATGACCCAGAGTAGGTATTCCTTGGCGGCCATGGAGTCCAGCACCTTGTTCACGTCGCTGGTGAAGCTCCCGTCGACGTGCCTTTTGCTGAGCGTGGCGCTCCACCAGGCTGTTAGCGATCTGAGTGCGTACACAGGGACACAATGTGAAGAAAGCCCCCTAACCATGGAGACGTGGACACCCCGATCAGCGCCGGTCCTTATCGCCGTGTGTGTGTGTGTTTTTATGATTTGTGGCACAACACAGAAATCAACGCAGTGGAAAAGTTCAGGTGATTTATTTCAGCACAACATCAAAGGAAATGGAAAAAATCAAAGAAGCAGCTGATTGGTTCACAATCACTCTTTCTTTCTGTCACGGTGGCAGTGGAATCAGAGAGAAGCGGGCCGGTTCAGGTGCGTTGGTTCTGCAGGAGGAAGGAGGAGGAGGAGGAGGAGGAGGAGGAGGCAGCCTACTCTCTTTGCACTTGTCCAGACTTGAGCTTGGCTACAAAGTCTTTGATTGCCTGGTCTGTGAGGTACGAGCTCACGTCGCTGGTGAAGGTCCCGTCGGCGTGGCGTTTGTCTGCAGCTCTGTGAACGAACRGAACCAGAACCAGTTTGTAAAGCTTCATCTCAGATTTCAAACACAAAGTTTGAGACGTCAGGTCAAACCAGGGGTGGGCAACCATGGAGGGCCGCAGCCCTACATGTTTTACATGTTCCCTGCTCCAACACACCTGATTCAGTCACTGAACCACCTCTTCAAGTTCTGCAG
>NW_013954232.1:47430-48589 GCF_001266775.1 Austrofundulus limnaeus
ATCCAATCGTTTCTTGTTTTTAATACCCGTTTCGAAAATGAAAATCCAATGACCAGAAGATACACTGACCCATTTGGTACAACTGTTTTTTATTCTAGTATTTTGATTTGTGCTGATTTTGTGGCGCACTCTGTCTTCCACATGTTTTTGTCTTTTTTGTCGTACATTTATWGGAGTTTGAAACATTTTATATTACCATTAACAACATTAACAGGTGATCCTTTTAGTCTAAAAGTTAGGTTTTATCAAAGTAAATCCATGTTTTTTCCAGATGAAGCTCTGGTTTGTTCTTATTTTCAATCTTTACATTTATCATGTTGAGATTAAACTCTCCAGAGGTCTGGACTGTACCTGGAGCGGTCCTCGGGGTGGAGCAGAGGAACCTGCCGGCTGATCTGGACCAAGCCCAGGACCAGGAGGAGGACGGCCACAGACTGGATGCTCTTCATGTTTGGAACCTGCAGCAGACAGAAAGGRTTTTGTGTCACAGATCAGGACAGTTGTAATAAAACTGATCAAAAATCAAACTTACTTTATTCTCTGCTCCAAACTTGCTGCTAGTTCCTTCGCTTGATGTTGGCGTATGAGTCCTCCGTCTCCTCTGTCCAGCTCTTATATACTGGAAGAGGAGGACGGATCTTATTTTTACCACGGTCATCTCGTTAATCTCAACCCATTAGACACATCCACACACCTCTGCAAATAGCCCAACGTTTGCTCATCTGAGGAAAGCTGCAGGTCAAGCGTGAAACCTGCTGTAGTACTTAGGTGTTGAGATCAAACAGAAGGCCTTGGAGATGCTCTTTAATGTGCCACAGTGACACCACGACAGGAAGTCATAGTGCTGTTAGGGTCAGCCTGGTGAGTCAGTACTTCTGGATTCAGCCTGATTGGAGGAAAGAATAAAGAACTTATTGATCCATCGTCTGGTTTACAGCTGGAACGGATCAATAAAGTTTAAACTATTTCTGACTTCACTGATTGGTTTTATGTTGAACAGAAAATATTTATAATTTACAGAAACTTATGAAAGATGATAGAAAGAATCCATCCATCCATCCATCCATCCATCATTACATCCATCCATCCATTCATCCATCCATCATTACATCCATCCATCCATCCATCCATCCATCCATCCATCCATCCATCCATCCAT
>NW_013954233.1:0-1327 GCF_001266775.1 Austrofundulus limnaeus
TATTTTGTGGGTCAGAAGATAAAAAGTTTGGGAACCACTGTGCTACATTATTTGGAATATTTCAGACAGACATGTTATGAAACTTTAAATGATATTTTAATATTCTGATATTTGTTGTCGTTACAATTTGTGAAAGAAAACATGCTAGGTGCTTGTTAAGATTCTAGTAGATGCTTGATGTTCAAGTTGTGCTTTATTCTGCATATCAGGGCCGGAGTGGGACTCAATTTCAGCCCTGGAGTTTCATGCCTCAGACCGGCCCACTATAGATCAAGACATTTTATTAAAGTCATGTAATCATAACCTTTAAATCATTGATATTAGTGCACTGTTCTGTAAAGCCTTGTAATTCAGTGTATTTTCAAAAATATTTCTAATTCAGTGCTAGTGGGGGTGTTGCTTCACAATGTAGATTTATTTCAACGTTAAGTGCACATCTCCAGCAATATTCTTTACAACACATTTTTCAACAATATCAGAATCTAGGCTATATTTTGGTCAAAGAAGTATTTAAACATTAAAAGTGAAATAAAAGAATAAATAAAATATTCAATTAAAAAATATAAAAAGTGTTGGACTTTCTCTTTTTCCTCTTCAAGGAAACAGTTCCATCATAACTGAGATTTTACAAATATGAGAACAAGTTAAATCTACACTATTTACATCAGAATGTCATTTTCTGTTATATCAAATATCAAACAAATAAGAGTTTGCAGATATCTAATCCTTATGAATAAAGAATAAAAACATTTTCCACTGTGCTCCGTTATAATATAACATTATAATTTCCTCTGAGGTGTATTTATTTATGACTTTACTGTTGTTTAACCAGACACATCCCATTGAGTGGCAGACAAGCCCGACGTCGGCGTGAGCAGAACGCGGTGGTGGAACAGAGGAGGCCGTCAACTGGTGGTTGGCGAGGGAGTCCAGAACTGGGGCTGCTGACACTGGATCTTGGAGCAGCTACAGTCTGCCCGTCTAGGTGAGCCATGCCGCTGAAACGCGCTGGTCAGGGAAGGTCAGACTCCACAGAAAACATCTCAGACAGCATGGAGGAGATAAAAAAAGTCACTTTATGAGTGACTTTATTTCAGTTTCTTGCTGGGTGAGCTGTCTGTCAGACAAATTCTTCACCCACTTCTCTGTCTCCCGCCCATCTGCTTTGGAGGCGGTGTGCTGTCCAAGTGATGTGTACTGCGGAGAGAGTTGAGTTTCCAGTAAAGCAAACTTCTTCTGAAGAAACTGAAATCCTTGCCAGGGGACAGAACTTTGCGGTCGCACCAACAAGAATCCCTTTGGTTGAGATGATTACAGCCACAGAATC
>NW_013954233.1:4441-9053 GCF_001266775.1 Austrofundulus limnaeus
ATCAGGTAGATCCTCAGCAGGTGAGCCTACTCAAGGTGTAGCCAATCAAAACCAGGCAGCAATGAACCAATCTTAACAGGTTTAGAGCTAAAAATTCCACATCAATGGCTCTTATGGAATTTATGGAGCAAATAACAACTGCTATGGATCAAAAACAGTATTGTTTGAGTATTTATGTAGATTATAGAAAGCATTTGACACAAYTGATCACAGTATTCTTCTTGAAAAATTAAGTAAATGTGGTATTAGAGGGTTGGCACTACAGTGGGTATCCAGTTATTTGAAAGATAGGAAACAGTTTTTACAAATAAATGGTGTAAGATCTAAACTTGGTAATATCACATGTGGAGTCCCTCAAGGTTCTGTACTGGGACCTAAATTATTTATTTTGTATGTAAATGACTTAGTAAATGTGTCAGGACTTTTCAAACGTGTTTTATTTGCTGACAATAAAACATTTTTTTGTTTAGTTAAAGATATTGAAAAAATGTTTGAGATGGTACAGAAAGAATTTGAGAAAATACAAAATTGGTTTCAACAAAACAAATTGTGATTAAATTTGGATAAAACAAATTACATGGTATTTAGTAACAGGAAGACAACAGTTGATTTCTGAATTAAAGTAGATGGTACTGAGAGCTGTAGAGTCAGTGAGGTGAAATTTCTGGGTGTCATCATTGATGACAAGCTGACAGGGAGACCTCACACATTATGTGGGAACCAAAATATCTAAATTTACAGGAGTACTGTATAAAGTCAGGGAGTTATTCTCTGACAAAGCTTTGCTTGTGTTGTACAGTTCAATAATTGTTCCACATTTAATTTACTGTATTGAAGTATAGGGTAAAGCTTGCAAAAGAACTACAAATCCAATTTTTTTTACAAAAAAGAGCTACAAGAATTATCGCGAGAAAAGATTGCAACCATCCATTTAATACATTATTTTGTAAATTGAAAATTTTGAAATTCTATGATTTGGTTGATTATAATATTTTACTGTTTATGTGCAAGGCTCATAAAAACTTATTACCTTCCAACATTCAGATAAACTTTGTTAAGAGAGATAGTTGTTATTATCTAAAGGGGATGGAAATGTTTGTAAAGCCATATTTTCGTACTTCTTGAAAGAAAGATGTACTTTAATCCAAGTTATAGGATTATGGAAGGGTCTGGAAGATGGTCTTAAAAATGCCAGATCTATGCATATATTTAGGCGACAGATAAAAGCGAGTTTTTTGAGAAAATATCCATCCATCCATCCATCCATCCATCCATCCATCCATCCATCCATCCATTTTCTTCCACCTATCCGGGGTCGGGTCGCGGGGGCAGCAGNCCCTTTGACCGTAAAAATTAAATTGAAACGGTCACTGACACTCAAAAAATGACAAAGAACTAAAATAATGCTTTGTTTCACTTTTCTTTTCTTTTTTAGTTTGTGGATAAAACAGAATTACTCGCCTGATCAAAAGTAAAATGGAGCAGCCCCCAGGGTCGTTCCTGCAGCAGGAAGATGTCCCTCTCACCAGCAGGAGGCGCCCCGAACAAAGAAACACATAGAGAAAAGAGAAAAACAAGTTAATGGGAAGCAGATGTGGCCAAAGGCTGCAGCAGAAAACCCCCACTGTCATAAATCACTTCTTAGACAAGACAAAGGAACTCTCAGCCAGAAGAAAACTTTGAAACACCCCCACCAGTTGATTCCAGCCCAAACTGGCAAGTCAATACACAAAAATAACAGAAAAAAACAACAAAACCCCACAATTAACATAAAACACACATTTAGGACAGAAACACACAGGTCTGTACTTCCTTGCTTAAACAGAACTTTAAAAAAACAACCAAAAAAAACTTGACATGTGCCCTTTAACTCACTTAGACGGGCCTCCACCACCCGGTCTTTCATGCTACCTCCCCAGCCTGTTTCGGCAGAATTACACAGTACTCAGGCCTCAAAGTCACTGCAACCGGGTACTTTATCTGGGCAAAATAACAAAAGGAACCAGGCTGAACAACTCCGTACACAACCACTCCCTCCAGCAGCTAACCCAGGCAGCGCAGACGTCTCCGTGCCGACTAGTTTCGCTAGCTACGGAGTAGCGGCTAACTCACAAACCGGAGATGCATCTCACACACTTTTTACTTCAAAATACACGTATTTTAACTCACAAACCGCCAGAGTACACACTTAACTCTGCGGCGGGCGACACCGTCATAAAAATAACAGAGAACTTAGCAAGGGTGTACACACGAAGACAATACAAAACAACGACAAAAACCAGGAATTACACGGAGCCCAACGCTGAGAAAAGCCGACAAACCTCACAGAACCGCTCTGAGCCTCTTAAAGTGTAACTTACCCCCCCTGTGAAAAGATAACTCCGCCCCAAGGCGAAATTTGAAAAATGCATCAAAGTGGGTAGGGGAGGGGGTGTGGGTGGAGGAAGGGGAGTTAGAGAGCGGAGGTGTGGCCAGGTCGAGAGAACGTGACAGGCAGCTAGCATTAGCATAATTGATGCTACATGGARAGTGACCACAGTTTCGCAGACAGTTACATCTCTGAACGTCTGAGGTGGAGGATTTTCACNTTTAATGAAATGAATACATTTTTGAATTGAGAATTGAGATTACAGATCTCTGTTGCAAGGGAAGCCCAGGCCTGAAAGTGACCAAATGTACATGGTTTTGGTCTGTGGGGGAAACAGGAGCACCTGGAGGAAACCCAATTTTTTTTAAAGGATCCATGATTAGTTGTAACAATATATTTGCTTTTAACGTAGAAACAATACAGTAAAAAAAATCTGTAGGCTGTTTAGTTTTTATATATTTAATCAAAAAGTTTCACACGGACATCGCCATGCTTTTTTTACGTTGCAATGCATAACAGGTAGATGATGCATCTAGGTCTTACTGCGTACATGTCAATATTGCCAAAATACAATATTTTGCACAATGAGCAATGTACAGCTATGGGATAAGACAACTGTCAGAAAGAATTGTATGTGTAAGAGTCTAAATTTGTATATTTAAGTCAATAAACGTACATAAATTTTAGATTTTTACAATAAACATACATAATTTTAGATTTGTATTTGTATTCATGTAAAATCAAATACGTTTTCTGTGAGAATGCAAGTTTAAAAGTTACAAATACAAGTTACAAAGTTACAACTTCAAACATTACAAGTACGAATCACAAATTTACAAGTACAATTCTTCTACCCCAAGGAGCTGTAAAAATAACAGACATTGTGCATGGAACACCGAAAAGATTGATTGAACATAACACTGAGCATGCGTGGAAAAAGACGATGGCCGACAGGCGCAAATGTGCAGCAAACGGAAAACGCTCTGCAAATGAAAAAAAATGCAAAGAAAAAAATGATACATTCATAAATCCTACTGCATGAAACCTGTATAAATGAGTGTATTTGAAACTGCCTCAGGTCACACATTTTGTACCACTGCCCTGTGTGACATGATATGTGTCTTGCAATTGCAATCAATCCTGAATGATCATTTCACGGAGTACTTTTTAGTCCTGCATCACGTGTTTCTTTCTTGGGTAAATAAAATATTTCCACGACAATGAACATGTTTGAAAAGGAATAGGATAAAAACTTAATCTCCATAGCTTGTTAACAAACAAAAAAAATCTTTTGTTTCCTTATTCCAAATCATAATTTCTACTGAAACAACAATCAGTTCACCTAAATTATATAATATTTACATACACATGCACACACACACACACACATATCAGTATATTACTTTTTTAAACACACTTGTTCTTTTTCTTGTCAAAACATGAATTACCACTATTTTATGTACACCTACACATTAAGATACAAATTTATAATTCTGTAAAATACACATACATACATGCCTACACTTTGCATATTGACATTAACATCGGTACTGGTTTATATTGGTCATGTTTTAGAATACTTTATCGGGTCGATAGGTAAAATTGGCTGAAATTGTCATAACAGTGCATCACTAATTACTCATTTGTTCACTTAATCTATTTAATCTTTGCCTTGTTTGAAGCATATTGATCTCTTTCCTGGAAGCATTGACCCACCACAGACGCACACTATACTTTTGGTAGAAATGGAAAACTATCCCCCTGRCAGTGTTTTGAAACCATTTTAATTAATGAACATTAATTAAAAACTGAATGCATGGAGAACAACAACTGTATATCAATGAGTCACTTTTGCAGTACCATATTTATTCAAGTATAATATGTAAAATTAAATCCATAAAATCATCCATAAAGTTGGAGTATTATACTCGGATAAATATTTTTACTTTTGTATTTTAACTGAAATATTGGCAAAATTATTGAGTCCGGAAATGAGACCACATTGTAAAAAGCAGTTGAAACAAGCTCACCTGTGACTAGGGCTGCCACAAACGATTATTTTTATAATCGATTAATCACCGATTATTTTTTCGATTAGTCGACTAATCAGATCATACGTTAATTGAATATAAAACATAGAGCTTATCGTGCCAGAATGCAGCTGCTATTATATAACCATGGTTAGATTTTAGCATTATGCTAACTAAAAATAATTTCTATGGAAGGAAAGTTCTGCTCTGCAGG
>NW_013954233.1:9412-12201 GCF_001266775.1 Austrofundulus limnaeus
TGCTTTTTAAGCTCAAAAAGGGGGGTCGTATTATACATGAGATCGTATTATACACGAATAAATACGGTTAGTGTAGTTTATCCTGATTTTAGCAGCTTTACACAAACATATTTTTAAATATCATCTAAGAAAGAGCAGTTAGTTTGATTTAAAACAGATTCTAAAAATAATTTTTTTTTATATGGCTCAAAAAGAAAAGACTAACTAGTAAACCTTTCTGGAACTGAACACAGTCCTTGCTGTAACACAACACTTGTTGTGCAGGGTTGGGTGTGTGTTTTTGTGTGTCCACGTTCAGTTTCTGTGAGTTGGAGGGAGGACACCTATTGACATCCTGACTACACGCTTGAGTCTCTCCTTGTAATTAAAATTTTCCCTCGCTTGTTCATTTCCCACTGGAGTAAATCCTTTGTGTCGGGGCACAAAGCTCTGATTGTCCTGCTGCTCGTGAGTTTATGAATGAAGACAAAAGACGGTGGACAGTTTTTACTACAGTGTTGTGGAATTTGTCTCAKTGTGAGACGGGATGTGATGAAACACAAGTTGGAGAAAGTGTGTCACAAACGAGGATGGGAAAAAAACTTTGAGATTTTTTTTTATGAGGAAAAACGGCTGAAATGTTTTTAAAGTGTCCTGTTTTCTGCATCAGACAGTAAATCCCAGGACAGAAGGGATTAAGATTGCTGTTTAATCTCTCCCTTCTTTACCCAATCCGCCCGTCCTCTTCTGTCTTCTCTTTCTTCCATCCACCACCCCCTCTTTCCAGGAATTACTCCTGCAGCCCCCCCACCCCTGCACCCCCTGTCTGGTCCGTTAGCAGGGGTCAGTGGGTTTCCCCTCAGACTGGGGTGTGGTCGACCCGCATCTCTAATCACTGCTGAGGTTCTGATCCGTTTCCTTCCACCTGATCAGCAGCGTGCTGACCCCGTGGCCCCACCTCATGTGGAGAAACCTCTTCGGTTCAGACTCAGGYGACGCCTCTCTGTCCCATCTTTGCTTTTTGTTTTCCTCCTGGGAATATCAAAATAATATCAAGTGAAAACTCATTTCTTCTCCTCATTCCACAAATTAAACAACTTTATACAACTTTAAGAACTCGTTTTAAATAGAAATACTTACATGTTATAACAGAATGATAAAATATTGATAAAAAATTACATTATAAATGTAAAAAGAATACGAACGTGGAAACTTCTGCTTACAAACACATCATCAATAAAATGAAACAAAAATCTCCAACTGTAAATCAAGTGTTTCTAACGTACTCATGCTGCCATCTTGTGGTCTTTAATGGATTTTGGTGAAAGAATTTCCAGTCACTCTCGCCACTGGTGTCTGTGTCCACCCCCAAGGGTTGCTTGTAGACACTTAGGGTCTATTTGGGTTGGAGTTGGGGTGGAGGGAAAACTGGCACAATGCTGGCCTCTGCTCCTCTTCTTACTGGTTTTATTTTCACTTTAGAACAACAAGCATCAACAGCACATCTGGGGGTGGGGGTGTGTGTCGGGGTCTTTGTTTTTTTTTCTTTTTTTTCCCTTGACCTACCCCGCTTTGCGATGACCGCTTGGGGGTGGGGTTCCGTTAGGGGCGGACCGTCGGGTGGGGTCCTGGGCTGCGGATGGTTTCGGGGTCCTGGGTCGGCGGGGGTGGCTGGCGGTCTGTCTTCCCCAGGGTTGTTCGGGCTCTCGGATTGTGGCCCCTGGTTGCCATGGTTAGCCCTCTGGCTGGGGTGACTGCCGGGGTCTGGCTGATGGTCGGCTGGGGGTGTGCGCTTGGCCGTTGGCGGTGTGTGGGGGTGGTCGGGGGTGTTGCTTTGCTGTGGCGGGGGGCCGACCGGCTGGCCCGGTGCAGCCCGGGCCAGGGCTTGGCTGTCTGCTCTTCCACACCCCAGAATGAATGGGCTTGCCTCCTGGGTTCGGATATGGCCTGCCCTCTTTAGGGGGCGGGTACGTGTCCTGGACCTGGGGGGTATAGAGTGTGTATCGGGAGTGTGAGTGGGGTGTGGCGTTCTTCTTGTCTGTCTTGAATGAGTGGGTGTGAGAATGAGGGTGGGACTGTGTGATTGTGTTTGTGAATGATTGAGTATTTGTCAGGCTGGGACCTGGGCTGCCCCCTCATTTGGTTCACCTGAGAGCCCTCTACTAGTGGTGGACTCTGCCTCTGGCCTCGCTGCCCTCTGGTGTGGTGTGCCTCTGCCCGCCGGTGCCCTGGTGGCTCTCAATGTCTGGGGCTGGGTGCTTGGGCATGTGCCGGCTCGGCCTGGCGGCTGCCTGGTGGGGCTTGGGTCCTCTGGCCCTGTCGGACCTTGGCCTGGTGGGGGGTGGGGGGGTGCGCCCTGTGGATCCGGGTCTCTGTGTCCATGCCTGGTTCTGCTGGATTTTTAATAAACCAAAATACAGTTTCAAAGCAAATTAATTCAGATACAAAACTTTAAATTCAGTTTCAATTTAGGGAAATTCATTTTCAAACCAATGCATTCGATTTCAAATTCTGCACTTTCAGATTCAATCTGAACAATTCAAATTCAATTCCTGCTGGCACAAGATTTATCCCTTAAGTGTAAACCTAACCTAACTAGGATTTAAAATAAAATAAAGTCTCAGGATGGTCTAACTTATAGTTTTTAAAATAAGTTAGGAAATGAATTAAATTTAGACATTTTACTCAATGAGCTTTTTTTCTTTCCTGGAAATACAACTGGTAAAATCCAGTTTGATTCATTTTGAATGGATGGAATAGATAGATAGATAGATAGATAGATAGATAGATAGATAGATAGATAGATAGAT
>NW_013954233.1:13077-14182 GCF_001266775.1 Austrofundulus limnaeus
GGGAGACCGTTACCTTCACGGACCCCCCACTCCATTCAGAATTTACCCTTTTACCCTCCCCCACAAAGGATGTTTTCAAACCCAGGCCTTCACCCTCAGCTAAACTTTGCTATATTAACAACGAGCGAACAATTTTTAAATTTAAAAATAAAAGCCTTATTTTGAATTAAAAAATAAAATTAGAGGTAGAGTTTATATCCCTTAAAACTGCAGAGCCTACAGCATGAATGATTTGTGTTGAGGTTTTTTTTTAGTTTAGTTTAATTCTGTTCTAATTGTGTTCTATAAAAATACAACATTTCTGTTAATAATTAGATCAAATTAATTTGAAATACTGCTCCTCTGGTGGCCCTGAAACTGGTCACAGGATAAAACATATTTACTTTAATAATACAGGGTGAAAGTAACATTTTAAAGGGATTTTATTTATAATAAATGACAAGTTCAGTTTTATTATTTGATTTGTTTTAAGTTCCTTTTTTTTAAAAAAAACTTTTTGTTTCTCTTTTTTATTAAAAAACTTATGTTTCGCTTTGTAGATGTTTAACATTTATTTTGTTTTATTTTGTTTCTTAGTAGTTTTTATGTCATTACTGAAGGTTTTTTTTTTTCAACGTTTTGTGTTCTGGTCATTTTTCTTTTCTCATATTGAGTTTTGTGACTTTGTGCTAATTTGCTTATGAAGAAGTGGTAAACATCTGTTTTTAACCCCAGATCTCTGTCTTTAAGCTACATCCTCATGAATGATGCACCCTAACTATTCCTGGACCTGAGACCATTTTTTTAAAAACCTCCTTATTTAACTTTCATAAGAGGCAACCCAGTCATTCTTTAATTAATATTTTTATTTTTAATCAAAGCAGAGGTCATTAGAAGGGAGTTCATGTCCCTGTCCATGAGACTGTGTATGAGACTATCAATGGAACTGTGCATGAGACTGTCTATGAGACTGTGCATGAGATTGTACATGAGACTGAGACTGTCCGTGAGATTGTACATGAGACTGAGACTGTCCATGAGACTGTCCATGAGACTGTGCATGAGACTGTGCATGAGACTATCCATGAGACTGTCTATGAGACTGTCCATGAGATTGTCTATGAGA
>NW_013954233.1:15385-15780 GCF_001266775.1 Austrofundulus limnaeus
TGAGACTGTCCATGAGACTGTCCATGAGACTGTCCACGAGACGGTCCTTGAGACTGTCCATGAGACTGTCCATGAGACTGTCCATGAGACCATCCATGAGTCTGTCTATGAGACTGCCCATGAGATTGTCTATGAGAATGTCCATGAGACTATCCATGAGACTGTCCATGAGACTCATGAGACTGTCTATGAGATTGTCTATGAGACTGTCCATGAGACTATCCATGAGACTGTCCATGAGACTCATGAGACTGTCTATGAGATTGTCTATGAGACTGTCCATGAGATTGTCTATGAGACTGTGCATGAGACTATCCATGAGACTGCCCATGAGATTGTCTATGAGACTGTCCATGAGACTATCCATGAGACTGTCCATGAGACTTTCCATGAGA
>NW_013954233.1:17295-21386 GCF_001266775.1 Austrofundulus limnaeus
CCCCCGCCCGGTGGTGTCCATCCACCGGGCGGGGGCAGAGACTCTCCGGCTGTCAGTCAGTCTCTCAGAGAACAGACGGCAGCAGCAGCACCAGCAGCAGGAGGAGCAGAGACGGTAATCCCCCCTCCATCATCTCATCCAGCCCACCCCTTTTTCCAAAACCCAGAAACCAGAGGCAGGAGGAGGTGGGGGACGAACAAAATACCCCCTCACAGGACATGTGCAGTTCTGGGGGCTTTGTGGAAGATCTATAAAAACTGGGTTATAGAGGCAGGAAAAAAAGCAGCAGCTTCTGCCTGGATTCACGGTGACGGAGCCGTCAGAACCAGAGCCAGCATCAGGACCAACAGGACCAGCAGCAGCAGCAGGTCGGTGCATGGATGCGCTCTAAAGGCGGAGTTCGGTGGCGGGAGCCGCAGGGTCGTGCCGCATTGCCGACCACCGATAGATGGTGATGCTGTCGTCATTGTGTCACAGAACGAGAGGAAACCGTGAGGTTGTGTCACAGAACGAGAGGAAACGGTGAGGAGAGGCTTTGACATGGAGGCAGGCGGCTGCTGCTGCGCGTCACTTCTGAGCTCAGGCCACCCGGATCAGCAGGTTGGATCTCCAGCCTCATAAAGCCTGGACCGCTGGGCTCTTTCTGTTCAGGGTGAATCGGGAATATGGTGAAGTTGAATTCTTGGGAATGGTTTTGTTTGTAAAAAGTGAAACTGCATCCCAGGATGAGAGCATTTCAGGGTGGATTACAGAGCAGCAGGCCTCCATCTGAAGTCAGCTACTGATCAGGGGACCAGAACGAAAAGCTCCTTCCTGCCCTGTTGCTGCCGGAGGGAAGTGTTTATTCGGTGGTTTTATTGCAGGCGGCTGCTGTTGTGAAGCATGACTCACTTACAGGCTGGCCTCTCTCCAGAGACCCTGGAGAAGGCCAAGGTGGAGCTGAAAGAGAACCCCGAGACGTTACACCAGGACATCCAGGAGGTCCGGGACATGATCATCACCAGGCCGGACATCGGTTTCCTCAGGACAGACGACGCCTTCATCCTCAGGTTCCTCAGGGCCAGGAAGTTCAACCACTTTGAGGCGTTCCGGCTGCTGGCTCAGTACTTTGAGTACAGACAGCAAAACCTGGACATGTTCAAGAACCTGAAACCCACAGATCCGGGGATTAAACAGGCCCTGAAGGACGGTTTCCCCGGCGTGCTGTCCAACCTGGACAGATATGGCCGGAAAATCCTGGTCCTGTTTGCAGCCAACTGGGACCAAAGCAGGTAATAAAATTGTTCGAGGTCAAAAAGAAAGCTGTGGTTTGAGGAGCTGTCCATTCAGCACCACTCGGTTTATGTCAACATATCAACTTCATTCAGGATCACAAAGACAAAAACTTCTCAAACTCAAACTATTTATTTGTAAAGCTAGATTCATGCATGATTAAAGTGTTTCCGTATCACCAGGAGAAAACTCAGAGTTGTGTTTTTGCTCCTTCTCGTCAAAAGGAGTCAGCTGAGGTGGCTCGGGTTTGGGTTTCCAGCTGGGTACTTTATTTTAGAGGTTAAATTCTGAAAGCAAGGTAGACCCAGAACTCAGTAGAGAGATTATGTGTCCTGGCCTGGAAACAAGATTTACTTGAAAATAAACCTCGTGACAGTTTGCACTAACTTTTGTTAAGTAAATTTAAATGCTACAAATTCATGTAATTTTTACTCATCATTATCCAGTAAAAGCTACTAAGAATATAGTTAAAGATTTGTGAATAAATCAGATAAATTTGACTGAATTTGCTCATTTAAATCTTGTAACATATAATTGATCAAATTAAGTAAGATTTCCCTGATTTACTCATAAATCTTTAACTATATTCTTAGTACCTTTTACTAGATAATGAGTAAGTATTACTTGAATTTGTAGCATTTAAATTTACTTAACAAAAGTTAGTTAATTTTTACGAGAATTTTTTCTAGTAAATCTTACAAGTTCTTTATAACAGTGCACATGCGTCAAGCACAATATTGTAGCATGACACCTCACAGCTACAGAGAAGTTTAGCTCTTGTTGTAGTTCAAGACTTCACCACCAGGTGGCAGTTTTGAAGAACCTTTATTGGATTCTTCTTCATGAACAACATAGACGAAGTGAAACTCACAGGTCTTATTAATGACTAGGCCTACCACTCTCACTTATGGTTACTTCTGCTGAAAGCTTTAACACAAGTTAACAAATAATGAACACACAAATTAGAGTACCACAACAGACTAATTGTTAACCAATTCCCTAAAATGATTTAACAACAACAAACAAGAATCCTACCCACAAGCCTCCACTGCAGTCACATGACAAACAGCCAAACACAGCAGAATGCTACAATATGCATTCCCTGTTCCCTGACAACTAAATATCACCTACATTATGTCATCAAACTATTGCACACCAACAAATGTATTCAAGCAAAAGAAAGCAGACAACTTATGTTTTATTTCCACCATGTCTTGTCCTCTCCTTGAAAAGTGAAGCAAGGGAATGAGGAGCAGCAGCCTTTGTGTGTGCATGCAGCCTCAGTTTTAGTCCAGAAGAGTAGAAGTTACTTCATATATTCATGTTTATGTGCTGTCCAGAAAAAACACTTAAATACTACTGGTAAAATAATATTAGCATTTATATTTTTTGTACAGTACTATTGATATATAATATAATGTGTATTGTTTATTCAGTAAATTCTAGTAGTTTAGAGATTTTGATATTTTTTGTAAAATTTAAAAAGAATAATTAAATAAATGTTACTACAGTTTATTTTTAGTGCGCCAAGTCACAACAAACATATCAGTAAGGGTGTGACTTTAGGGCGGGGTTAAGCTCTCTGTTTATTTATTTATTGAATGGTTTACTTTTATAAAACTATTCAGGACATTTAGGACATCTTTCCTGTTTTCTTTATATTTACTCTGCACCTTTTCTGTTCCACATCAGTTCAACACACACATTTTTTTCCAACAGTAACAAATATTTTACATTTTCAGGATGTATTATATGACACGATGTATTTACCTGGTGTTCAACAATCTGGATAGGAAAATTTACAACATTATTCAACAAATCTAGCCAAAATGTGACGACAGACTAAAACCCTGCATGTTGTTTTCTGTAATTATGCTTAAACCATGTTTAACTTTGACTAAACTGTGTTTTAACTCGTCCTCTTTTAAACTGATAAGAACTAAGTGTACGACTGACTAAATCTGAAATAAATACAGAAATGTTGTTTAGTTTATGGTTGATGTTGACTTTAAAGCAGCTTATTTTCAGACATTAATACTGGGCTGTCCAACTAAATTGCTCAGTTACTTAAAGCAGCTCAGGGACAGGAATTTATTAAATTTATTTTTATTACATTTTTTTATTGAATTTATTTTTGTTGCATTTAATCATAAATTTCAAGTTTACCATTGATATTAGGGCTGCCACGGTTAGTCGATTAATTGACGACTAATCGATTATTAAAATAATCGATGACTAATTTAATAATCGATTAGTCGTTTTTCTTATTTATTTGTTTATTTATTTATTTATTTATTTATTTATTTATTTATTTATTTAATGTTCTTTGTTTTTCTCTCCAAACTGCTTTGACACCTTCCACTGCCACATCTGCCTACCTTTAATAGCAGCTGCATTCTGACGTGATAAGCTCTATGTTTTATATCCAATTAACGTACGATCCGATTAGTCGACTAATTGAAAAAAATAATCTGTGATTAATCGACTTTAAAAATAATCGTTTGTGGCAGCCCTAATCGATATGAGAAACAATTTTCATGTTAAGTAAAAAAAAAAAGGGCGGGCCACACGGGAGTCACCCGTGGGCCACATTTGGCCCGCGGGCCTTGTGTTTGACACGTGTGTTGAAGCAAATGATGTCATTTTATTGGTTAACAAAGAAGAAGAAAATCTAAGAAAGCCAGAAGAACGTGTCATCACTTCCTGAGCAGCACAGTGGCGACAGTGGAAAGGGGAAAAAACACCTTTTAAAAGGGAGAATCCTCCATCAGAACCAGAACCAGGCTCAGGACTGGCTGTGCGTGTGTGTGTGTGTGTGT
>NW_013954233.1:21526-23613 GCF_001266775.1 Austrofundulus limnaeus
GAAAGTGACACAGACAAACATAAACACAAAATTGCAGTTAGTGTTTAAATTGCAGAAGTACCGTTGTTTTCTGCTGAGTTCTTCATTCTGCTCCAGAGCTGCAGCCTCACGTCTGACTTCATGTCAGTAAATTCAGGGATTTTCTTGTAGATTATTGTCCAGAATCTTACATTTCCAGGTTTTCTTGACTAAAACCAGTGAGTCTACATTTCTTTGATCACTTCAGTTTGGTAATCAGAATCTAAAACAGCGTTTCCTCACTTTTATTTCCTTCCATGTCTTTGTGTTTGGAAACAGCCTCCTTTACAAAGTTAATGTTCTGAAAAAAAAAACATCAATAAAACACTTGTTAAATGGAAGTTAGAGTGCTCCAAACAAAAGTGGGTCTATTTGCAGTTTGACTGAGCTGCAGTCTGCAGAGGAGACGTCTTGTTATCTCATTATCCTTTAAAGTGAAGCATTGGTTTCTTGTTAATCACAWGCTTTGTGCTCTTTTCAATCCCGCTAATCACCTGCAGACCCCTGAACACCTGGCTGTTCGGGAACCGCTGCTTTAATCCAGAAATTGGGACTCGGTGACGATGAAAAGTGCATTTTTGATTAAAACTGTTAAATAACAGCTTCTGAATTCAAGTCATGAGAAGTTAGGTCCCTCTAGGATATTTTCAGAAAAATATACTTTATAATTTTATAATTATTTCCTGAGGTTTTATCAAATACTTTATGTGTCCTATGGAACATGGTCCCATCCTTATTACTGCCACAAAAGCCCAAAACTGGCTCTGGGTCTGGATTAGGATTAGCATCTGTGCAGGGGTTAGAGGTATAAGTCAGGACAGAGCATGATTTAGTTTGGCTTTAAAAAAGAGGAGGGGTCATTTAGTGTTTGAGTAACCAGAGTTTATCGACACGTTGACCTTCTGTCCTTCGGATTATCTGCTCTGACTCTAGGTTTTATAAAAACTACTGTACAAAACATAAAAAATAAGCTTATAAAGGATAAAATGGCTCAACTCAGGCTGTTAGTTAGGAAACGAAAAACTGTTTTCTGTTAAGCAAATGATATTATGTCCGTAGCTTTCAGTTGAAGGAACAATAAATTGGCAGAATACCAAAGAATCAAACTGAAGCAGAAAGAAATGGCAGCAGATGATGTCACGATCACAGGAAGCAGAAGAAAAGCTGACTGCTGAACAGGACAATGAAAAAAACTCAGCATCAGCTGGAAGAAAATCCTCAAGGACACACTGAGTCAACTCATCACATGTCAGGAGCCACATGCTCATCAAATCAAAGCTCTAAGAGCTGCATGATTTAAGACCAAATCAAACTGAATCAGAGGTTATCAGTGAATGTGACAAACAAAGCCGGAAGATTCACCTTTAATCTCTTATGAGAAATAAACACGACAAATCCCAATGACTGTTTGTTACGACTTCTCAAGGAAGTCATAAAACATCTTATCTGTTCAGTTTGGTCAAACTTCAGATGGTTTTACTCTCATTAACATTTGCAGCAAATCTCTGTTCTGAGTTGTAGCTTGAAAATAAACAAACTTTAAAAGGGATGCAACAAGATGAAAATTTCAGCCGATGTTGATATCTGTTATTTACGGAAATTACACAAACATACAAATTATTCATATACTATATATGTATATGTACACATATACTCGTCTTTTTTTGTTTTGATACCATAAAAAAATGACCATACCACGTTTCTCTGCTTCAGTCATTTCTGGCTGTGCAGCATCGCTAACAGTAGCTGTGTTTCCATTGACCATGAAAATACGCAAATTAGAATTTCGAAAATAAATTTGCTCAATGGAAACACGTCAATTTCGAAAAAAATTATGTTTTTCGACTAAATGTTTTTACGCTAGGATGAGGTGGTTTTTCGGCCGTATCGAAATTGGTGTTTTTCGCAAAACTGTAATGGAAACACTTTTTTCGCATCACGGGAGTCACGTGATCAACAACCGGCTGTTTCTACTGGTGAAAAAGACGACGAAGAAGATAACAGGAAGTAGAAGTTGTAGTAAAATCACCATAGTAGTAAAAGAAAGTATTAAACTCAACGACTACAAT
>NW_013954233.1:23801-26115 GCF_001266775.1 Austrofundulus limnaeus
AGCGCTAGTGTCGTGGTAGCAACATGCTATGTGTTTACCTCCATCGCCGCCATGTTTGTAATGACGTATAGCGAGAACAAATGTATTCACGTGACTTTAATAGCGTTTCTTACTTAATGGAAACACCGCAGTTGCGAAACTGTTTTTTCGACATTAACAGAATATCAGCAAAGTTTTGCACACATTTGCAATGTAAACACAGCTAGTATCATGTTTAAACAGATACCACTCCCAAAGCAGAAACACAGAGCTAAAAAGTGGGAAATCAATATCGGTTGTTAATATCGGCCCAGTTTTACTCATCGGACCAATACCGATGTAGCCTGGTCCTTGCCTTCCTACGCAGCTCCGCTCAATTCTAATTTCCCTTCACTGCTCCGTCTGGGACTTCTCCCATTGACAAGGATTTCGCTGGCAGATTTTTAGCCGGGCCAATCAGAGAACAGAACGCCAAATTTCTGCTCGGTGTCTCTTGTAGTTTATTTTACCTGGGCCAATCAGCAAACAGAAGGCGGAGTTTTGAACGACGTCGATTTTCTGCGCAGAGTCTGCTAATTAGTTTAGCATACGGCAGTGGAGGAAGTGAATGAAGCCAGTCAGTGCTGGCTCTAGCCATTTCGGTGCCCTAGGCGAGTTGAAGCGCAACCCCCACCCCCGAACTATGTTCCACCCACCCCAATTAAAACCCCCTAAAAACAAGTTTGACAGTGAAAGGTGCCGTGGTAAATTTAGATTTATTTGCTTTCCCAGAAAGCAAATAAATAACAACATACATGTCAACTTGTATGGATTGCCTGTAAGTTATGAGGATTCTACATCATTTTGCAGGTATACAGACGTATAGGGCGATCTCAGAGATTTTTCAAGTCTTACGGATCTTTTCAAAACCTCAATTTCAAAAATTTTTAATGGGTAGAGTAGTTTATTTTTCCTGTAATACTTCATTATAATTTCTTAAGGCAATGCTAACTGACAGGGGCGCTGAGCAGAGTTACAACCAGGGATTACAAATAATTACTTTTTTCTTCTGCGGTTCGGCGCCCCCTACAGCAGATGGCGCTCTAGGCAACCGCCTAGTTCGCCTATGCCAAGAGCCGGCTCTGAAGCCAGTCTGTGTTGAAAAGGCTTCCAAAYTAAAATAAATTTGTCTGACAAAGCAGCAGCTCTCATTTACAGTCGTCTCGTTCAGACCGGTACTTCTCTCCTCTCAGTAGGGTTGTTTACAGCGCACGCGATTTCCGGTTAGCTTCTTAGCTTAGCCTCCTTCACACCGACAACACACACATGCTTCAGCAGAGGCCACGCCTCCTGCAAGAATCGCTTCTCTATGCAGCGAGTCCAGACCCTCACTCAAAGCAAAGTGAAGGACAGGGTCTGGTTTTAACCAGGCTAATACCAATGTTAATGCTGAGATATTGTGCACACCTGGTATCATCAGCTCATCTGCTTCCATCCCTGCATCCTCCTCTGTCACACCAACATCCTGCATGTCTTCCCTGTTTCATTCGGACATATGGAGTCTGTTTTACTTACACCTCTCCAGGCTCTCTTCCACCTGCTCCTTGCTTTCACTGCATATAACAATATCATCTGTACGTGATGTTCCAACTGTTTCAGCTCAAGTTATTTGATGTGTTTTCCAGATTTTCACATCCTAACAGCTCTGTATTTGTGTATCTCTGATGTTTTTTGTCTGTCTCTCGTGTTTTGGTAAAATAAAACTCTGTCCCGTTTTTCTCAGATACACTTTTGTGGACATACTGAGGGCGATCCTGCTGTCGCTGGAATCCATGATCGAAGATCCCGAGCTGCAGGTCAACGGCTTCATCCTCATCATCGACTGGAGCAACTTCACCTTCAAGCAGGCGTCCAAACTCACCCCCAGCATGCTGCGGCTGGCCATCGAGGGGCTGCAGGTAGGCGGCTGTGCTCAGCACGCTCAGATGAGGTTTGAAGATATCTCGTGATTTTTTGTTTCCATCCCAACATGAGTATTTGAGTAACCTGAACCGAAATGTTTGTGCCAAAAGTAGTTTCGTGTTGCAGTAACAAATGTGGGAGTTTTCTTTTAAAATCAACTAAAAACATCGTTCATGGTCAGATTCTGAAGATTTTAAAAGGATCCCTGATTAGTTGTAACATTAGACTTTATTTGATAAACATATATTTTAACTGTGAAATAAAAACTGTAAAAGTACTGTAGGATGATTAGTTTTGTAATTTTTAAACTAAAAGTTTAAAAATATATTTTAACACAGACGGGGCCATTTTATTTACACACAAAGCATTCTGGGTAAATGATGACGTGGATAGG
>NW_013954233.1:27205-28835 GCF_001266775.1 Austrofundulus limnaeus
TTCCTGCACCGATCAACATGAAATTTGTCAGGAATGTAGATGTGTCCAATCTACACTGCACCAGCCAACGGTTTTTTGATAGACCCCATATTGGAGGGGGCTCCATCTGAAAAGGTGGGGGTCTGGACACACAAAAATGCTTATAACTCAAAAACTATTCGACATAAGAGCTTCAGAAAACAATAAATCCGTTCAGGTGAGATCTGGTGCATCAGATCTTTGCGTACATGTAGGGGTCACATGTGCTGCTGCTGTATCTAGTTTTTCTTTCATTTCGTGCCGACAGTCACAGCTCCAGTGTTGTTGGTTCGATGACCTCCGAGCAGATTTCGTTTTCTTGTTTTGCTCTCAGCAGAGTCAGAAACTCATGACTCTCTTCAATCATCTGGAAACATTTAACATCATTATTAAAATGAGGAGAAAGATGCTCCCAGGCAGGCAGGAGTTCGTCTGCCGTCTGATAAGAAGGAAGAGCCTCTCTTGTTGTTGCGTTTGCGGGAGTCTTTGTGTGCAGATGAGCCGATTCTCTGAATCATCTGACAGTTTGTTTCTGGCTCCATTAGTCAAAGTAAAATCTGAGGGGAAGTGTTTTCTGGAGGGAAGAGCGAGGCTCGGAGTCGTTTGGAGGATTATCTGATGTGTTTGTTTGTGATAATAAACTGCCACTGCTGCATTCTGCATGGATTTTACACTAAATTCACCTCAGGCAAGAAAAAAAGAGAAGCGTTAATCAATCAGTTGATGACCTGAATCAGGCAGGTGAATGACAGCCAGTCCTAGAAACTCAGAGCTGAGAGTGAAGAACTCGAATGAGCTGGAGAGCAGGGGTTGTTGAACCTCTCACATAAACATTAGGAACCAAAAACTTTACCAGATATCTCAAATTTAATAATTTTTCTCTGTGTTAGCGATATAAAGAAACCACCAATGGCAAACAAACTAAAAAAAAGCCCCATGAAGGACAGGGAGGCAGCAGCTTCTGGCTCATGGCTGTTATCTTTCATTAGTATCAGCAATGAAAGAGACGTTTTTATAACTCTGTTGTACCTTTTTTCCTTCAGGGAAAGTAAAACGTGTTCCATCAAATTGGATCTACTGCAGGTAATTTTCAGTTAGATTTTATTTGCTCCATCCACTGACCCGAGGCCCTTTACAGTGAGATTGATTTAAAATGAGGAAGGCACTGGTTTCTGTGAGCTGCTGCAGGTCTGCAGAGGATCTCTGCTGAATCCTGCTGGTTTAGCTTGTGTTTATACAAGCTTTGATTGAAAGGGACTTCTGTGGAAAACTCTGAATGCATTTGTTGCAACTATAAATGTTATAAAATGAAAAACATTCATAATTTTACTGGTTTGGTTTAAGAAGAAAAAAGAAAAAACTTTATTACTTTTACCAGTTAATTAGGACCCCCGCACACGAATCGGGGGTCATATTGTTTTCATACTTTTTATTTATTTATTTTATTTTTCAAGATTTTTGGTCAACTGTAGCACAAACACAGCTGCACTGATCAACGTGAAATTTGTCAGGGATGTAAACGGACCCAGACCCAAAGCAGTGGTTATTCCGTATGTTGCAGGTGTTTCGGAGAAACTGAGACGTTTATTTTCTAAACATGATGTCCCAGTGG
>NW_013954233.1:30600-35423 GCF_001266775.1 Austrofundulus limnaeus
AGAACCCTGTGGAACTCCACATGTGATATTGCTAAGTTCAGATCTTACATCATTTATTTGCACATTTTACCTTCGAGTTTCCACAAATTAAATTTTAAAATACAGATTTTAAACTGATCCTTTGGTCCTTTTTTTTTTCTTTCAGAAGAGTGAGTTATTTATTTATTTTTTTTAGCAAATGAAAGTAGCATTCCTTATTTTTGCCTTACATTTGTTAAGGTCAATTTGCAGAAAGCTTCATTAGAATCCATCCAGTGGTTCATGAGATACTTTGCTAACAGACACAAAAGATGAGACATTTCTGCTCGTTTTTGTGCACTAGCAGGAACGTTTGAAACATTTTATTTTTCTGTAAACATTAGTTGTGTCGTGTCAACACGGTTCATGAGGCGTGTCRGAGACAGAGGATTTAATCAAGGCCCCGCAGTGAGGTGTTGGAACGTAACGAGTTCCTCTCCAAACACAAATCCCAGCCTGAATTATTGATGACGGCTGTTCGCTCAGCTCTGAGTCAGCCTCAACGGCTCGTCCGAATGGAAGATTATCTGGTGCAGAAAGCAAAGGGAAGAGGTGTGGCAGTGGTTAGATTTTGGAAGATAACGTAAAAAAGAACATTACTTAAATTGTGAGTAATTTGTCTGCGGAGCTGGTCTTTTTTTTTTTTTTTTTTTTTTTTTTTGACGATGAAAAGTTGTGAGCTGCAGCTCTGCTTCTTGCTTAAAGCCTATTAAAAACACATCAAGAAGCCTCCTCAATGAGCTCTTTTTTATAATGAAAACACTGTAATTCTGAAGATAAACACATCTGGCTGTGAAGGTTCATCAGAGGCTCGAAATGTGTTTTAATTTGAATCTTATCATCCTTTTAACGGTGAGTTCGAGCATCTGCAGAGTTTGTGCGGMGYGCTGAGGTGAGCCTGAGTCATTCCRACACACAGACATTTGATTGAATGAGTCACTTCAGTCCACTAACCAGAGAGTGTTTAGAGAAGCCACGCAGAGTTTATTCTGTTGTCTTATTTAAACCAAACGCCTCGCTCAGTTGACRTCGCAGAGCATCAGCATCTTCACTGAGAATACTTCACTGATTCTCTCAGATTATCTGGTTTTCATACAAACAGTGAGAAATTTGTGAGCAAATAAAACATTAAAGCAAAAGTCTGAATCCTCTGAAGTGAGGTTATTGGGAAATTGTGACCTTTTATTCCAGTGGTGGGCRCCAGTCTGCTAAAGCATAAATCCGTTAATTGCAGACCTAAATATTTCGTTTGCSCTTTAGCGGTCTTACTAATTTTTATAATTCATAAGTAGATTTGCACTTTCTAAACTTAAAATGCAGTACTGCTAATAACTAATTATCTACCAGTCATCATKATGTTGAACAGCAGAAGGTATGACTGTCAATGAATCACAACACATGTGATCTATCCAACAGCACCCCTCCCAGATAAACACTCTTATTGTGAAGGTATACATCCTGCTGACTGTTGCTTTGGGTCACGGTTCTGATTTCCCACAATGCTTTGTGTCTGCTTACGTAGCAGGAAGGCAATGGCTAAAACAGTTAACGTTTGTAATCCATACTAAAATTTTGTATGTGTTGATTTATTTTACTTTACAATCGGAGCTCCTTTAAAAAATAAAGTTTAAATGCTGTAGCTCAATACTTGACGTAATTGGTCGAAGCAACGGGGTTAGAGACTCAGAAATGATTTAAAGATGTTATCCTGATGAAGACTGACATCTAGTGGTCAACCGGAGCAACTACAAGGAAAACTTTAAAATCCAAGCTCTTATTTTGAAGTGAAGATAGTTCCCTGTACTCCGTGTTTTTGTTTCCCTTCACAAATCAAATCCGTCATGTACCCAGAATGCATCGCTTCAGTTTTCCAATAAACAGTTTTAAAATTACTTTATTGATGCTTCTTTAATGAAAAATCTACAACAAACAAAAGAAAAAGACAAAGAAGAAGCCGAACTAGCAATCCTCAACAACTTTTTAATTTTTACACCGGGAGCTAAAGGTCTGTTTCAGGAAATCACATCCCCAGCATTCGCCAGTTGCTGCCAGTTGCAGTAAGCTGTAAAAGAGTTCAGACACCACTAATTGGCAGTGTTGTGCATATATTGTACATGAATTGTTGCCAGCTAGTAAGTGTCAAATTGAACTTGTGCTTTAAAATTAGCTTCTGCTAATTTTACTATGATATAAGTGCTTTTGAAGTTGCGAACCTAAATATTTTCATAAGTGCTTTAGAAAATTGCGGAGTTACTTTTTGGATTAGTGCTGCCCACCACTGTTTTATTCTAAAGAATGTAACCCATAACCACACATTTCTGTAATCCTAACATACATTTTTTATCCCTAACCTTATATTTTGTTCAGAACCTTGACAACAAAGCAGAAAGGTAAAGAGAATGGAAAATGTAGTGAAAGCCCAACATCTGTTTTATCCATGATCTTCCTCTTCAGCATTTTTGATCAGAGCTGAATCCTCACATGGCGAGCATCTACACCATTGTGTAGCCGTGTGTTCGTACAAACCTGGAATACAAAGTGATTTTGAGTACTATCTACACTTCAGATATTATTCATTGGTTGTTCCGTACCTGACTTATTGTGTAGAGGTATGGGGCAACACACACTGTAGTTAACCAACACTAAAACTCTGTTTGTGACACAAAAGGGGGCAGGTTTATAGAAGGTYTTTCCATCTTTCTGCTCCCTTTTCACTTGTGTGCAGTAAGTCAAGAAAGAGTACGTGTTTGTGAAAAAATGATTAAATTTGTAAATTGAGTAAATGAACCAAATTTGAACCAGTTTTATCAACSAACCAACCAATTAATCAATCATTTGGTTCATTTACTCAATTTACAGTTGCTAGAATTTATGCTGTGAGACTGCGTGACTGTAAATGACTTTATTTTAATTTATAAATTGGATTAATTCAGAGTTCAGCTGCAGATGAACATCAGTCGGTCAGGTTTCAGCTTGCTACCTGCTGCTCCTGCAGACAGACTGTAACACAATGGGATTAGAGCTATGAAAGCAATTACATTCTGTAAATAAAGTGCTCGATAATCCCACTCCCATGAAAATGTGCTCTTCCGCTTGTGTTCCTTTAYGTTCTTGAATTAAAGAGATTATGTTGAAGAGTCCAGGAAAACATGGGAGGTAAAAGTGTACACGATGGGATTCAAAGGCATCTGGTCATAATCCGCCAGGATTACAGCGCRACAGAAGGATTAAAGTTTGAGTTTTATATTGTTTCTTACAAAAAGCAGACRTGTTTGAAAATGCTTTCATATAGAAGTCGTTGTATGAAATAATCTGTTGTCTCACAAACATGGAAAATGTCGCCTTCAAATGTCATCAGTTTACAAAACAGAAAACAGAAATATTTAGTTTAATCTCATTATTGCTTCATGAAAAGCAGACAGTCAGATAACTGTTAGTTCGTTTGTCTGTTAGCAAAATATCTCATGAACCACAGGATGCCTTAAAACTTATAAAAGAGTTATTTGCCTGTCTACAATTGGTCAAACCTCTGAATCAAACCGATTCAAGATGGCTGCCATGGTTTGGCAGTTTAATTCTCAGGTTTTCGGTGTTTTTACATACAGTATGGGGCCGTTGTTAAAGTGGAGTTGCACAGCAATGAATCACCTTGTGAAGGTGATCTGTCACAGTAATGAATGAGCTGCTCTGAGACATCAACAGTTAACTAAAACCCATCACCAGCTGCTGACAGGAAGAGGAAACACTGACCTGTTAATGATGCGACCTGAAGGACAAACCTTTCTTTTTGCAGAAGCAGCTCAACTTTGACTCTGGAAACAGCTGATAGTTCTAATGGTCTTGATGTTGCATTTACAACATAAAATTCTTTAATCCTCAAACCTAGCAGACATAGTGGGAAAGGAAAAAAAAGATTAAAGAAAGAATAGAAAGAAATCTGTGATGGACTTGCAACCCGTCCAGGGAGTGCCCTGCCGCTCGCACAGTGACTGCTGGATATGGGCACCAGTGATCCTCGACGAAGCATCTGTCAAGACAGAAACTGCCAATAAACCAAAGCCCGTAAAATTCATCCATTATTTAAGAGAAAAGGTCGATTTGTTACAGCTGCTAATGTGCTGCTAGCTTAAAGAGAGACTAGACCAAATCAGGTTTAAACTGGACCACATCAGGTCCATAATGGACTACATCAGGTTTATACTGGACCTCATCAGGTTTATACTGGACCACATCAGGTTTAAACTGGACCACATCAGGTTTATACTGGACCACATCAGGTTAAACTGGACCACATCAGGTTTATACTGGACCACATCAGGTTTACACTGGACCACATCAGGTTTATACTGGACCACATCAGGTTAAACTGGACCACATCAGGTTTATACTGGACCACATCAGGTTTATTCTGGACCACATCAGGTTTATACTGGACCATATCAGGTTTATACTGGACCACATAGGGTTTATTCTGGACCACATCAGGTTTATACTGGACCATATCAGGTTTATACTGGACCACATAGGGTTTATTCTGGACCACATCAGGTTTATACTGGACCATATCAGGTTTATACTGGACTACATCAGGTTTATACTGGACCACATCAGATTTAAACTGGACCACATCAGATTTAAAATGGACCACATCAGGTTTAAACTGGACCACATCAGGTTTATACTGGACCACATCAGGTTTATTCTGGACCATATCAGGTTTATGCTGGACCATATCAGGTTTATACTGGACCACATCAGGTTTATTCTGGACCACATCAGGTTTATACTGGACCATATCAGGTTTA
>NW_013954233.1:36693-37864 GCF_001266775.1 Austrofundulus limnaeus
CCCCCCCGCTCCCACATTCTCACTCAGCTCAGTCACTCCAGCCTTCTTTTCCACAGAGACAATAGTGTCAGATCCGTTTGGAAGCTGTGACARCCACCAGAATGTTCAAGTCCTCTAAATATTCACTTTATTTGAAAAATTAACGCTGTAATGTCTCAGAATTTACATCAGCTGTTCAGCGTTTCCATGGAAACACAGATGGGAACAGATCAGATTAAAGGCCAACTGTAAAATAAATCTGCTTTCCATCTCAAACAAGCAGCATCTTCTTCGTTAGCAGGCAGGCAGTTTGGAGCGACAGCACGCCTCCTCCTCCGTCTCTTTCTTCCATCTCCACCCCTCCCGCTTCACCCCACCCTCGCCGCGTTGCCACGGCAACATGTCCTCCGGCCTGGCTGTCTGCTTCGCCCTCTCCTCCAGATGGGCTCTCTTTTGTTGTGCGTCTGATCACCGGTGTGCGCCGAGACAGAAACACACGTCTCCGTGTTTCCTTCCCCTCGACGAGCTCGCAGCGCGGCTGATTAGATGTCAGCRGGCGCAACGCAGCAGATTGTAAATCTACTATAATCCATAGAAATGAGTGACATGTTTCAGATTATACACACTTATCAGAATATAAACAGGAAACAGTTCAAACTTTGATTTTTGCTAATCATTTCCTGATTTTCTGAGCTCATTAAATGAAGGCATAATGCTAACAAAACAAATTTTTCAAAAGATTTCAATTAATCTTTCTGGTTTTGCGCAAAATAAATGCAGATGACTTTCATAAATCAAGTCATTTTACTCATTTGGATCATTTTATACATGGACTTCTTCACTCAACATACTTTAGTTAATTCTTTTGGTATTCAACTGCAGAGAACAAGATATATTTTGGTACAGCGTCAGTGTTGTGATTGTCATGCCCAGTGGTGGGCACCAGCCCACTAAAGCGCAAATCCACTAATTGTGGACCTAATTATTTTGTTTGCCCTTTAGCAGTCTTAATAATTTTTGTAATTCATAAGTGGATTTGCACTTTCTAAAATTACAATGCAGTACTGCTAATAACTAATTATCTACCAGTCATCATTATGTTGAACAGCAGAAGGTATGACTGTCAATGAATCACAACACATGTGATCTATCCAACAGCACCCCTCCCAGATAAACACTCTTATTGTGAAGG
>NW_013954233.1:42944-44325 GCF_001266775.1 Austrofundulus limnaeus
ATCAAAAAGTCTTTTTGGCTGATATAAGGTTTTAAAACTTGGTAAGATGGACAGTTTGTGCAGTGTTTGTCACAATTTTTATATAAACTTTATGTTTCTAATGATAGTACTTCAGTTTCAGTTATAAAATCTGTCCATTCTTGGTGCTGAAACAAACCTTATTMCTCCCGTGTGTTTGTTGCTGGTTTTGCCTTCAGTTTTCTCTTTGTTAGCAGCTTTCTGAACCCCATTAAACAGCTCCAGTCCCAGTTAAAGAACTCCCCGTAGATTCTCACTGTATTAGCGTTGTTACGTAACAAACACAGAAGAAGTGGGACTCCTGTGAAAACTGTGCCAATATGTGCCTATGATAATATATGCACAAAGAAATAAACAGAGACCYGCCGGATCTTCTCAGGAAGCAAATATCTGAACACTTTGTTCTTCGCAGATAACGACTGAAAACAAAAATCACTGATCAGAATCCAGCAAACCGAGTTAAATTATAAATTATAAAAAGGACTGGTAGCGTCGTATCATTTATCTTTAAAGCCTGAAACAGAGTAATTAAAATATGGCTAAAAGTTGAGTTCCCTCTGCAGTTTACCAGCAGATMAAATCAGTGCTCAAACTAATTTTCCATATCTGTTCTTGCCGTTAGAAATTTACGAGTTTGTTGTAAACAGTCTGTTTACAGGTCTGCCTTTCCAAACAGTCACATCTGGATTTATCTCCTGACTGCAGACGGATGACATTCTGACCAAACGTTCTCCTGTTTCAGTAAAATAAGCTGCTCAGTCAGAGTTTGTTTTTTTTTTTTGAAGATAATTTCAAAGAGAAGCTGCCAACAGTTTGTGTTCCCAGCCAACAAACCAAGATCATATCCAAGTCTCTGTAAAGTGAGGAGCAGAACAAGCTCTTTGTTCAGGAACATGTAAAGATAACCAGTCAYACAGCGGCTAACTTTGATTTATGCAACCAGAAAAATCGCAGCAGCTTCATCATCAAAAGCACTTTTAGGTTAAGAAAGAAAAGTATCAGAGCATTTTACCACAATCAGAAATAAAAGATGCTTTTTTTTTAACATAAATTCAGTTTTTTTACTAAAAGCGTACGTTACTTTTTTCCATTAATGTGTTGTATTTAATCAGATATAACCTCCAGGCATGTGGATAATTCACACAAAGCTTCCCCTGATGCTTTGTAATAATTTGAGTTGGGATCATAGATTTGAATAAGAACACTAGACTGAGCCCCGCCCATCCCGTCCACTGGTAGTGTCTGTGACATCATGGAGGAGCAGAAACATAAACAGGACAACAGCTCACAGCAAACATAGAAACTAATAGATAAACAGCAGCTGAACTGGATCTGTTTCACACATTATCTGTCATGTTTTTAC
>NW_013954233.1:45325-47045 GCF_001266775.1 Austrofundulus limnaeus
ATCTGTGTAATAAGATGCTGCCTCTTTGTTTTTCTGTTTGTGTGTATTCTGTGTGGATAAAATGAAGAATAAGGCAAGATACTGTACAGAAAAGGAAAAAACAGGAAAAAAACAGTTAAACACTGTTTGATCACCACTCGACTAATAAAGTAGCAAAGTGAAGAGATTTCACACTTTTCTCTTTCTGTACTGTTAATCAGAGGAAATAAATGTGATACAAGTAGAAACTCATCTAAATAAATCCTGAGAATCAGAAGTTTTGTGTCGACTTCATCTGAAACAAGAGCAGGAGAAAAAAAAATCAAAGATTCTGGAGTCCAGGTTGGACTGAGGTCGATCTTTTTCTGCAGAAAAGGAAAAAAAAACACCAGAACAAACATTAACGTCTCTTTTTTCCCCACCTCTGCATTAAATCCACACAGCTTCTTCCCATCAAGTGATTTTTTTTYTAAAGAACAAGCCAGAAGCAAACAACGTCTCTACTGCAGGCTGCACTTTAAAAACCTGAAGTAAAGCACTCAGTGACCCCCGTCCTCTGAGGACACGTTAAGTCGTCCTCGTCAGGATGAAAAGTGACAGAAGCAGAACAGAGACGGAGCTCATCAGCCCGATGCGTTGTACAAAAAGCGAAGAAGCGGGACGCAGAGAGGAGATTTCTGAGCAGAACTCAGAGCCACACGGAGCGTCAGGTTCCATCACGTCAGCCGTTCACCAGCGCCATGCTGATGGACTCACGCCGCCTCTTAAAACATTTATACCATCAAAGTCTTGGTCTTTTTAAAAGGCCTTTTTCTGCAACAGCTACGGGCTGACGTGGTTCAAACAACAAGTCAGRAATCAAGGCATGAACGCGCCAGAAAAACGACATTGACTTTTGTTGCTGCAGCTCAGACGAGCACGTCAAGATAAAATGACTGCATTRTGGAGCCTTTTCTACTCTTTCTGACCTCTCAGACTGCTATTACTCTACAATTCACTTTATTTTGCTCCAAGCTGTCAAACTGCAGAGAGCTGTTCTGTTCATGCAAACTGAACTCACACCCTAATCAGGTTGTTGAGGTGTCCCATAAGGTAGCATCTCACCAGGCTGGGACTATCAGATTAGTTTGTGAGACAAAACTGTGAGAAAAGAAGTGGATTTTCTGTTGCAGGTTCTTCTGAGTCTTTGCAACAAAATGACCAGAAACTGATTGGTGCAACTTGACTTCATCTGTATTCATGTCTGTCTTCTCAYGCAGGGCCGGCCCTAGCCAGTTTGGAGCCCCAGGAAAGATTTCAGCTGGTGCCCCCTTGTGCAGTTTTCTAAATCTAACTGTAAATTTACAGACATTCATACACTAAATTAAATTAATTTGTCTTTGGTATAATTCTTTTTATCTTTAGAAACCAGGTTGTTCAATTAAAATAATGAATTAATTTGAAACAGAATACCAGAAATCCACCTCATATTAAAGTTGCGCAAAATGTGCAATTAATCGTCAAAAAAACTTTAATCGATTTTTTTTTGGCATTCGAAGGTTAATACGATTTTTGCCACCAGACAGGCTGACTGGAGATTACCCCGGTCAGTTCGCTTGATGCTCCTCTCCGCTTCAAATATGACAACATTAAAAAAACTCTGTAAATTATTTATCATCATGCCAGTTTTACTTGACCTATCAACACAATTAAAAAATTGATGTAAAGCCTTTTCTTTGCCATCAGAGGAGCAGGAGCCCCC
>NW_013954233.1:48045-51684 GCF_001266775.1 Austrofundulus limnaeus
AAACAGAATACCAGAAATCCACCTCACGTTAAAGTTGCGCAAAATGTGCAATTAATCGTCAAAAAAACTTTAATCGATAATTTTTTTGGCATTCGAAGGTTAATACGATTATTGCCACCAGACAGACTGACTGGAGATTTCCCCAGTCAGTTCGCTTGATGCTCCTCTCCGCTTCAAATATGACAACATTAAAAAACTCTGTAAATTATTTATCATCACGCCAGTTTTACTTGGCCTATCAACACAATTTAAAAATTGATGTAAAGCATTTTCTTTCTGCTCGGCCATCAGAGGAGCAGGATGTCCCCCCTTGCCCCCAGCTTTGCTGCTTTTTGTTTCTTCAAGCTCATTTTCTACCATCCAAAACTTAAAGAATTATGGATTTGGTAAACTGGTCTCTGAATACAAGTGACACTATTTTTTCCACACTTGGAATGAGGGGAACATGGCTGTCTGGGTGGAATGGTTGCTGCTGGACTTGTCTGACTCCTGGGGCTGGAATCTGATATGCCGGCACCACTTTCCACCGAAGACGTGGCCATATATTTGAATTTTTGATAACTGGATTCCTGCTGATCGGCGGAGGAGGGTTCCAGATTTATCAAAAAATGAAAGCGACCCTGACAGTGGATCGGGCCTTTGAGGAGCTGTCGGGCGCACTTGAAGAATTCTGCCAGGCTGGTAGCACACAGACACTCAGCTGGAGGAAATAATTCGCAAACTGAATAGGATTCTGACGAGGATCGCAACTCAGGAGCGAGCCTTCAGCATGTAAGGATTACATCTGGGTGATGCTTCAGATGGTGAGAGGCGAGGAAGACCTCAAATTCGGCTGATTTGGGTTTTTTTTAACCACTTCAGAGATGCAGTTAGGACATTTTAAAAGCAGCAGGAAATTCAAGGTTGCTTTGTTCCAAAACAATCGGATTATCTTTTTTGGCTCCCAGCTGCACGGCCTTGACAGCAGTGTTTATCTCAATCTCCCCGGGATGGAATGTCAACAAAGAGCTTGATTTACTCCCACCCCCATCACCCGTGTTGGACCTGAACCCGGAACTCAATGGCTGAGGAGGAGGAAACTCTGAACTCTGGGGAACTGAGCAGAGACGATAACATCATGTGACTCTGGACTCTGGAGGGGGCCAGGGTTGGGTCCTAGCATGGACCCCCCTCCCTCAACGTCACCTACTCCTCTGAACCCGCCCTATCTTAYCTCCCCTTTATGTGTTGTTTGACCCCCAGCCCCCTCCCTTCCTTAGCTGTTTTGCACTGATGTGGTTTTTTTTTTCAGTGTATGATTCTGTGTTTCTGTCTAAACACAGGGTCGGAGCATCTTTTTTAACTTACCTTTCCTATTGTGTGTTTTCCAAACTGCAAAAAGGCCAATCGTCCAACCCAGCCTCTTCCCTGCCAACATCTGCTGACATCATGAGAAACACCTGTTCATGTTAACCAGTAGCTGTGGATTGAAGCAGTTCTAGGGGGGATTCAGTGGCAACATTTGGAAACGGAAACGTTTGTAAAATATTAACTCAAAACTTTTCAGTTTACAACCATTTTACTAATTTTTTGCGGATTAATAATGATAAAATCAGTATTTTATGAAGGTGGAATACTGAAAACCAGACTTTACTCTGAACTTTATCTGAGACGTTCATTCTCTTTTTTCTGTTCGTTATTTCCACACTGAGCAGCAGTCGTTAGTCTTGACTGCATCATCTGATACTTTGATCATGAAACATCCTCTGCACCGCATAACACCTCATGTAGGAACAAAGCAAAACAAGTTTCCTTCATAAACCTGAGTACCTTGTGATTATTCTGCAGATTCAATCAACCACGCTCTGATAAAAAGTATTTTTTAAATGTTTTTTATCCCTGATTTGTGGCGCTCCGAGCTGGATGTTGCCCTCAGTGTTTGCCTACACTACCTCTGCCACACGCCAGAAAACATTTTATTAATCTCAAGGAGTTTATTTTTCCTGACTAAATGAATAAAAAATGAAAAATAAATAAAACTCAGGTCTTTCCTGGGTTTCCAACTGGTCCGGCAGCGTCAATAACTGGAGATGAGGAACATCTCAGGGCCGGATCAGAATCAGGATCAGGATCTGTGTTTTCGGCTCTTTTTAATGAACTTGAATAATAAATGATGAGTTTGTGAGACTGGATGTGATGACATCATCAGGTCCAGACATGACTGACCGTCTGTGTTGCCTCCTGCTGGAGGTGAAGAATCTCTTCTTGTTGACTAAAAGCCTGTTTCCAACTCCTTCCCTTGCGGCGGCACTTTYAATTGAGATCAATTTCGGTGTTTGATCGATTTGTTCTTTATGTTCCAGGAGGAAGCCTAATTGGTTCGGTTCTGTTAAATAAATAATTTCTGTGGCCGYTTGGGTTTTCTTGCCAACAGTCTGTTTATAAATCCCTGCTGTTTCTTCTGGTGTCGTCTTCTCTATCAGATGCTGAGTCACCTTTTCTAAATGCGCTGTGTCACTGCTATCTGATCCCGCCCCCTCTGCCAGGTTCAGGATTGATTTTATTCATTTTATTGATCTGAGGTCATTTCACACAGCAGCACCCGAGAGTTGGAAATAAAGCTGCATCTATTGCGTTTTTTTTAATAAATCATTTTTAATCAAATAAATCTTGTTAATGATGCGTTTTTAACATTTAAGTTGCTCTCTGTTAAAGTTTTAATCACGTTGGATGACATAATAACAGCAGGTGCATTTGACAGTGATGCTCTTATTATTAATGAAAGACAACTTTGTTGCAAAGAATCAAACAGAGAAGCAATTTACTGATTTTATTTCCATCTCCAGAGGCTATAACAGAGTTGTCTTAATGTTACTTTGTTAATTTTAGTTTCATGAAAAAGGAGCCAGCTGTGAAACAGATTACTGTTCAGGTTTCCAGCAGTTAAACATCAGTTTTATTTTTACCTGAGYCTGTCGGCTGTTTGGAGCTGAGCTCAGGTAAAAAAACCAGGAAAGTTAGCATCATTAACATTTAAACAGAGTGCAGAGGTGCAGTTTCTGTGTCTCTTTTTTAAACAAAACATCCAAATCTGCTTTGTTTTGGGCCTTAAAATCATCTAAGTTTGCTGAAACTTCATTTTATAAAATGGATTTCTTCTGGAACAAATGAACTGCATTTTGTTTTAAAACACTTATTCTAACGATTAGTCAACATATTTTATTATATTTTATTTTATATTATTGAGTTTTCAATCAGCTGGGCCTTAGATCGAGTTTCCTTTTTGTCTCTCTGACCTCTTCCAGCCTTAAAGCATCAACTCCAGGCTGATTGTTTGCTTTTACTTTTTTGGAGGTCTTAGCTCAGCTTTTATAGATGCAGGTTGTAAATTATTGAGACAAACTTGCTGTTTATAAGTCTGTTCTTAAAACAAATCCTTAAGTATTAATTGGCTTTAAAAAAAAATTTAATATTCTGTTTATTTATTTTTAAAAAAATTTGTTATTATTAGTATTTGCTGTTTTTATTGTCCAGCAGTTTGGATCTATTATAAACAGAAAATCTCAATCTCAAGTATTTGAGCACAAAATATAAAATACAGCGGGTTAAATAAGTATTGAACATGTCATCATTTTTCTCAGTAAATATATTACTAGAGGT
>NW_013954234.1:0-220 GCF_001266775.1 Austrofundulus limnaeus
AGATCTACAGAAGAGATGACACTCTCAACAACAGACTTGTAGAAGATCTACAGAAGAGATGACACTCTCAACAACAGACTTGTAGAAGATCTACAGAAGAGATGACACTCTCAACAACAGACTTGTAGAAGATCTACAGAAGAGATGACACTCTCAACAACAGACTTGTAGAAGATCTACAGAAGAGATGATGCTCTCAACAACAGACTTATAGATCTAC
>NW_013954234.1:5718-6117 GCF_001266775.1 Austrofundulus limnaeus
TGACGCTCTCAACAATAGACTTGTAGAAGATCTACAGAAGAGATGATGCTCTCAACAATAGACTTGTAGAAGATCTACAGAAGAGATGACGCTCTCAACAATAGACTTGTAGAAGATCTACAGAAGAGATGACGCTCTCAAAAATAGACTTGTAGAAGACCTACAGAATAGATGACGCTCTCAACAACAGACTTGTAGAAGATCTACAGAAGAGATGACACTCTCAACAACAGACTTGTAGAAGATCTACAGAAGAGATGACGCTCTCAACAATAGATTGTAGAAGATCTACAGAAGAGATGACGCTGTCAATAATAGACTTGTAGACGATCTACAGAAGAGATGACACTCTCAACAACAGACTTGTAGAAGATCTACAGAAGAGATGACGCTCTCAAC
>NW_013954234.1:7586-9611 GCF_001266775.1 Austrofundulus limnaeus
TGACGCTCTCAACAACAGACTTGTAGATCTACAGAAGAGATGACACTCTCAACAACAGACTTGTAGATCTACAGAAGAGATGACACTCTCAACAACAGACTTGTAGATCTACAGAAGAGATGACACTCTCAACAACAGACTTGTAGATCTACAGAAGAGATGACACTCTCAACAACAGACCTGTAGATCTACAGAAGAGATGACACTCTCAACAACAGACCTGTAGATCTACAGAAGAGATGACACTCTCAACAACAGACCTGTAGATCTACAGAAGAGATGACACTCTCACCAACAGACTTGTAGATCTACAGAAGAGATGACACTCTCACCAACAGACTTGTAGATCTACAGAAGAGATGATGCTCTCAACAACAGACTTGTAGAAGATCTACAGCACATTGATATGAGCAGAAATGCATCTAAATTTGGGTACAAACATGGCAGCAATCCTAAATATGTTACATTTATTATGACAGTGAAACACCTAAAGCAAAAGAAAAAACTTTTATTTTAAAATATTCACTTGCCTCAGTAATCTGCTCTATTCTTGTTGCCTTTTGAAGCTTAAATGATAGTTTGAATTGATTCAAAGTAATTTGCCAACAACACTAAATACCCTAGACTGATGAAGTTAAAAGGGACTGTAAATTATGTAAAAAAATTATAAAAATAAACCAAAAATGTTTTGTCCTATACAAAAAATAACTATGTATTGCAGTATACGTTTGCTTGTGTGTTACTGAACGACACACAGGTGTTCCACATCAGGCTAAATGAGTCAGTCAACATCACAGCAGCTATAATTTGTTTGAACCAGTGCTGCTGAAACAGAGGCAGAAAATGAGAAATTAGCCTAAAGTGGCAGCACAGGATAAGAGATACTAAGGGGACACTAGGGGAGTCGAGGTGGGTGGTCTCCACAGAATCATGCCCTCCGAACACTTTAACTGAGGCGGGACAGTCCCAGAATTTACACCCACTCTCCTGCATCTCACATCCTCACATTTCACAAGTGCTGGCTTTTGGATTTGACATTAAAAAAAGAAAAGGAGCAGGTTATTTTACAAAAAGTTTAAAGCTCTATATTAACTATAACCAAAGGTTTGTAAGCTATGCTTTGGCTTGAATCTACTTTTAAATTTACCTCAGAAAGCTTAGAAATGCTGAACATTAGATGTGTAAGACTATAAAATGCAGTTTAGAAGAAAATTCAACTGAGACCTTCAAACACCAAAAGTTAAAGCCTGTCTGGAATGAAAGGGCAGCTGAAGAGCTAAACAATAAAATCCTAATAATTTATTGCCAAGCTGTCTGAAATGTTTTCCTGAAGTGTACTAAGCAGATATACAAACATGGTTAGAATTTTAAGCTACAAAATGTACTTTAGCTGTGGGCCTTGAACCCAGAGAATGAATTTATCAAACCTCTTASAGTGGAATTTTAGACTTAAATGYTGAGAATTGTTTTAATTTATCCCAACTTTCAGACTAAAGTGTAAATGCCAGTTATCAAAATACTTAAGTCTAAGAATSACTGTTACTCTCCCAGATATTTAAGAGTGGTTAAAGCACTCAGTATGCTGCAGCCAAACTGCTGAAATCTAATCAGATTGTTGCAGTTTCATGACCAAAATTGTATCATTTTGTTTTCAACATTTTGGCCCCTTCTTGTCACAACACGCTGACCAAACTTTTTACCACCTCCACATAAGAACTGATTGTGTGATTGGTCAGAAGTTAGTGTGAGTGTTTCAGGGTTCGTACAGCTGCTTGAAATCCTTCAAAATGCTTGATTTCTGTATAAAGTCCTTGAAAGTGCTTGATATTCTAATCGCACAGATCCGTGCTGGATCTCCGGCATAATGTAGCTGCTGGGGGGGGGGAATCGTGTCTGCCCAGAGATTTAAAAACATTTCTCTGGACCTATGTCGAAGCATAGTTGTCACTTTTATTTATTTATTTTATTTTTTTTTTGGATGGCCTCCCTTCTTCCCTTATAGCCATCCTCTCCACACCATTATGA